>NC_045716.1:23331067-23543675 GCF_009834535.1 Camelus ferus | reverse complement strand
ATTTACCTTTTTAGTGGATAACACTAGGAAATAATTTTTTCAAGAAAAAAATCATGAAAAATCATACTTCATTTCAAATTAATATTTTAGAATATATATACTTTATAATATATACTCCTTTCATATTATTCTTGTACCTTTTTCCCCTTATGCTAAAATGTTCAGTCTTTTTGTTTTACCCTACAATATAGTTATAATATTATTCAAGTGATAATAACAATATTACTGCTGATGGCAAGACTGTTCGACACTATATGAGGTTCCTTGGAGACTCTTCTCAGCCTTAGAATCGAGGTGTAGAGTCAAAATAGTGTTTTACAAGACCAGTGCTCTAACCCCTGAGCTCTGGAGCCAGCTCAAAATACTGTGTTTTAAAGTTACTTGAAATAACTCTTTTCTCAGTACAGTGATGCCATCAACCTCATGTATAGTTAGACACATTTCCAGTCGTTGTTTTCATTGTTTAGAGATTTTAAAATGTAATACTTGTTTTTAATCATGTGTCAAACATTTAGATTACTCTGAAGTCAAAACTAAGAAGCAAGTTATGTGCATCAAAGTTCAGCTTCCTGCTTTGTCCCATCTCTCTTTCCTGCACATAATCATGTTTATCAGTTCTAGATTTAGCCTGCAATTTAATTCTCGGTTTTAATTTTAATACTTTTATATAGGCAGGAAAGTGATTACTGTTACATCTCCATTACAGAGGAAATAGCACTGTCCTTTTAACACTGGGAGCATGAGAATCCCAATACAGCGTCCCTTCCCAATGCTCCATACTCCCCCTACAGGCGCCTTGAAGAATTTCAGTATGTAGACCAAGCCATCTGGTCACCCTTAGGTTACACATCCACAAAACAGACTGTTTCAGTGATTACTCTTCCTACTCAAGAATTATGTAAAATAAATATGCCTGTTATTTTTGGACTCCAGGTGTTGCTTGGTGTCTGGAGCTAGAAAAACACGTGGGCAAATATGTGTGAATAAGCATCTGTGTGTGAGTGTGTGAGTGTGTGTGTGTGTGAGTGTGTGTGTGAGTGTGTGAGTGTGTGTGTGAGTGTGTGTGTGTGTGTGTGTGTGTGTGTGTGTTAGGAAAACAAATTATCCCCCCAAGATGCCATTTTCTGTTAACACCTACTATGGTGACATGGAATTCAGGTACACAGTGGCATTATCCTGGAATCACCTTTCAGGAAAATGCGGGCTCCATTTATAAGAGGAAAGTAGTTTTGAAATTAATAAGGGTGACAGTTCAGAAAACAACGAGGCAGAGCCTGGGAAGTCCTGTGAATTGAAGTTTGGGTGCATCTAACAATAAAACTCATTTGGGATCAGCAGATACAAACTACTATACATAAAATAGGTAAATAACAATGTCCTACTGTACAGCACAGGGAACTATAATCAATATCCTGAATAAACCATAATGGAAAGGAATATGAAAAAGAATATGTATACATCTGTATAAAGGAATCACTTTGCTATCCAGGCACTAACACAATATTGTAAATCAACTAAACTTCAATTTAAAAAAAACACAAAAACCAATAAAAACTCATAAAATCTTCCATGAGTTTAAAATAACTGTAGGTTTATTATTACTTTTTCTTTCAAATTCAATTAACTTTAAATGGTATTGACAACTAGAAGGAAAATAAGGACTGTCAGTTCCCTAAAGGGGCAAGTAAGCTAGTGTGACAGTAAAAATCCAGCTGCAGTGTTTATCCCAAAGGGTTCTCCCCCGCCCCACCTCGCCCCGCTAGAGACCTGGGGAAGCCCACCCAGCAGAGGTGGCGCCCAGCAGCAATGCCTGCAACCTTCTTCTAAGGGGATCTTTCAAAGCCCATGGATGCTTCTGGCCTGCTTTGCTCTGCTTCCAATGACATCGAGAGGCAGAAGCTTTTGTAGAAAGGGGCCTGCTGCAGGCTCACAATAGAACCAAAAGATGAAGCCATTCATCACACTCATCACATTCTCAGCATCCCTTCTCTGACTAGAAAAGATCCAAGGAAGCGTCCCCATAATGTTTGCGTTTTCGTTTGTTCATTTGAAATAAGATTTCAGTGGCAGTGTTTCCATGTCATACTTTGTTCACGTGTATACAATGGAATTAAGTTATGTATTTTTTAAACAACGACAAAAGTGATCAAATGTCAGTAGAGAGCGATGAGAAGCAGCCCTGCAAGTGAAGCCAGAAAGTTCAGCTTTGAGGTTAGAGCCAGTGCCTTAATTTCTCTCTCTCTCTCTCTTTAAAAAAAATTTTTTTAATGAGGGGAGGTAATTAGGTTTATTTATATTTGTAAGAGATACTGGGGATTGAACCCAGGACCTCCTACATGCTAAGCATGCACTCTACCACTTGAGCTATGCTCTCCCTTGAGTTTTTCTTAATTTGTGGAAGTGGAGTAGGCCAGCTGGGGCCGAGCCGCTGTGGGTTTGGGGCCAGTCGCCAGACTCAGGTCCTCCTCCCCGGGCTGGGGGAGTACCTAGGGGGCTGTGCACTGGGTGGCAGTCCCCCTTCTCCTTCCTTCCGGTTAAGGGGCTGCCCTTTCCCGCTCAGCTGTAGTCAGGAAAGGCGGTTACTGACTCAGGGATGACCCCGGAGGAACAGTGATATCTGTTTCTTCATTGATAAAACAAGGGGGATGACTTTCACAGCACTGATGCCTTAAGCCCTTTCTTCCTCTGGGACAGGCTGCCTCAGGACCCCTACATTTTAAAAAAAACCCTTTGATTTAAATGGGGGCTTTTTTTTCTGGAAATAGTTACTCTTTTGTTAAACTCAATGACTTTTAAAGGTTTTGGGCACATCATTAAACTGGCCACTCTCACTGCCATGTGTATGCCCTCTCCTCAAAACCTCAAGTGCCCAGAATCTGGTAATCACGAAAAGACAGGTGGAAATCTTTTTGTTTGTTTGTTAAAGAAGCTGAACATATTTTCATATTTACTGGCCATTTACAGTTCTTTTGTGAATTGCATTTGTCCCTTCTCAATTTTTCAAAATTGAGAAATCGTTTTTATTCCTTGATATGTTAGGACGTTTTGCATTTGTGATACATGGGAGTTATGTAGCACTCATGATACGTAATAATATTAATGTTGTTGAATGAATACCATAAACACTTTTACTCTATTGTTCCCTTTTTTAAACTTTGTTAGGGTAATTTTTGCCCCCTGGAGCCGCAAATTGTGTGGTCAGCTGGGACAGCTCCCCGCTGATCTGGAAGCTGTCTCTGGGGAGGGACTGAGGCGCACCCACCGCAGATGGCTGCTAGGTGGCTCTGGTCACTCTTGCAGCGCTCCACCCAGGACCTTGCGGCCCGCTCGTGTGGGTGGAGCTGCCATGTGGCTGATTCCCTTTCTCTGACTTAGCCACCCTCCTGATTACTGTCTTGGACCCAGTCTGCCTTTTCCTGGGGCTCTGTGCCTCTGAACAGACTCCACCCTGCGCTGGGGGGGGGGGGCGCTGGTGTGAGTCCCTTGGGATGGCTCTGGGGACATATCTGACACAGAGGTTTTGGGGTCTCAAAGTACAGATGACGAGCAATCAGCACACAGGGCTCCAGCCAGCCTATGCCGGGCCCCCAAGCCCATCCGTGCTGCTCTGGTCCTGTCGGAGGAAGGAGCACAGCATCCTAAGGGCAAGTTAATGTGACGAGTGTGCAGGGCTTGGATGGGTATGGCAGAAATATGAGTCGGGGGAGGCGAGCAGGGGCCTCAGGGCTCACCTTCTAGCGGGGGAGACAGGCAGATGAGCAAACAGGTGCTACGGTGGGACCACTGACTCTGACTGGACACAGAGACGGGGTGATGTGTGGAGGGCCGGGAAGGAAGCAGTTTCATGAAGGAATGTACATTTGGATTGAGTCCAGCAGGATGGGCAAGGGGCATTCCAGACCAAGCACGTGTAGCGCAAGCCAGGCGCAAACTGTGGGACAGCTTCCAAGAGTCCAAGAACTACAGATCCTCCCAGGCAGCCGGAGCACAGGCAGGTGAGGAGGTGGCCGGAAATGGGGCCGAAAAGGCAGGTCAGGCCAGAAGTGCTGGGCCTCGGACGGAGCGCTAAGGGCCTTGGCCTTTTGTAGGAGGCTTGAACTTTTGGAGGATTCAAGCCAAGATCCTCTTCCCCTCTCCCCGCTCCCACCTTCTCAGACTATAGAAGGTGCACCCAGGACAGAACTTGGCTTTGAGTCACAACTGGCATGAGGACTTTTAAGCACGAAGACGACAGGCCCCCCAGAGCACTTGCCGTCTAGAACTCAGAGCAGGGAGAGGATCCAGCCTCCACTCTCCCCTCCCCTGGACTGCCTCCCCACCAATCCCATCCTCCAGCAAGTCCTGTTCTGTCCATGTCCTAAATATTTCCTCAACCTGCTTGCATCTCTCCATCTTTGCTTTGCACTGCCTCGCTTGGTCACAAGCCTCTCCTTCAACAGTACAGTGGTAGTGCTTTAATATCCTCCAGCTTCTATTCTTGTCCCACCCCTTCCATGGAAGCCAATTATTAAAAAATACAGAAAAGCAGAGATCAGATTAGACAGCTTTAAAATACTCTGTGGTATTTGGAATAAGACCCAAGCTCCTGACCTTGGCCTCAAGGTCTTCGGTGACTGGTGCCATGGCAGCCTCGCTTGCCTGTCCTGCCCTCCCTATTGCTCATGTGTTCCCAACAGCAGCCCCCTTTCTGTTCCTGGAACACACTGAGCCTGTTTTCATTTTGCGGAGTCTCATTGGAGGTTCTAGTAAGAGATCTGACCTTGGCGGGCTGGAAGTGTGATCTGCCATTAGGTCAACGGGACGCAGAGACAGGGAGGAGAGACGGCTACAGGCGTTGCTTGGCAAGACCCGAGAAGGACCTGAGTGAGGCTGCTGGCCCTGGAGATGAGGAGGAAGGAGCAGATGTGTGAGTCTTCCTGGAGGCTGACTCGCTGACTCCCTAGGGCTTGGGGTTGGCTGCATGGGAGGGGTGGTGAACCCCAAAATGGCCTTGGGGTTTCCAGGACCAGTGGCAGAGACTTGGTGTCAGTAACAGGACTTTGGAAGTCAGGAGGAAGAGCTGGCCTGGTGGGGGAAATGAGAACTGAATTCCATTTACTGACCAATTGCTGATGTTTTCATAGTGAAGGGAATAACGGCTGCCAGTTACTAAATGCTTTCTGTGTGGAGCTTCGGTGGTTTGTCCCTTTCATCCCGTTTGTTTTCCCAGCACTCACTCACTGTGCGGGAGGTGCTGACACACCATCCCTTTAGGGCGGAGAACTAACTCAGAGAAGTGAAATAATTTGTCCAGGCTCACAGTTTAGGGTTATTTTGACTCTGATGTTCTTAGAAAGTTTCATATCTCTCGGGTGATTCTAAGCGTCCCACACACAGGAAAACCCCGTAGACTTCCCCGCCAGCACATCTGAGGTTGCACTTGTTAGAGCCTCCCTGAATCGGCATCTCATCCTGTGCTCTTTGGTTCAGGGATGAAATGACACCACAGCCCACCCTGGCACAGCTGGAGGCCCAGGGTCCCCCTTGATGGCTCCCTTCCTCTGACCCCTCCACCTCCAGTTGCTGTTTCTGCCCCAGACCGCTCAGTCACTGAGCTGCGTGCCACCGCTCGGCTTGCCGCCGCCCCGCCACCTGCCTTCTGCTCTGGTCATTGCTGTACTTTGCCCAGGTCCCCTTTCCCCCTGCCTTTGCACCCAATGAAAATTCCCAGGAAATAGGAAGCAGTCAGGAGATTAAAGAAAGAGGTCCTTCAGGGATGAATTAAACTAGGAATCTTTGTAATAGAATCTGAGGTCAGGAGGGGAATAAAGGCTCTTCTGGTGTAACGAAGTCAAAATGGTGGTGCAGAGAGGTCAGACTCAGGGACAGAGACGACTAAAAGCCGGAAAGGCCCTTTCATCCTGGGCCTGCTGACTTGCTGTGTGAGGCCCGGCTCGTGACATCCTCTGGTTACCAGGCTTCAGCCTCTTCCTGAACAGGGTTAAGAGATTCTCGGGGAAGCCCTGACTCCACCTCTTAAGCGTCCTCAGTCCTGCTGCTCCTCACTGACTTGCTTGGAGTAGGCACACATGCCAGACGCTTGCAAAACGTTGGCAATACCAAGAGAACTCAATTCCAGGATCTCACGGTGGTGATGGGCAAATGTGGAACAGCCAAGTGAAATGCAATTTTTAAGTGTGGAAACTTTGCACGAGTTTCTGTGAGCACTCCCCTAAGGGTCAAAGTCGGCCACCACAAGGGGGAGGGGGCCATCCTCCCTGCCTCTGTGTGGAACCAGCTCCTTTGTGTCCCACGAGGCTGGAGCTGGGGAGCACCAAGGACAGAACCCTTTGCACAGACATGTGCCCTTTCCTGCCTGGGGCATGGGCTTGGGGTGCCTTCATCAGTGGTGCTCAGCCTCAAAGAGTGATGTGTACAGGGGGTACTGCGACCTGCTCCAGGCTGATGGTGTTCTCTTACCGCAGAGTCACAGGGTGGTGGGGGCGGAGGGAGGGTGTAAGTCCAGCCTTTCCCTCATGGGTACTGATGCCTCTGCTCGGGGCCCACAGACTCCCCTTGAGCTGGGAAGATCTGCCTTCCTCTTCCTCTCTGCACCCCAAGCCAGGCCACTGCGCTCTGTGCAAGAGGGGCTGGGCTCCAGGACGCTGAGGGAGGGGAGAATGCGGAGCAGCCCGGTTGGGAGGAGCGCAGTGGAGTAAGGACAGACGGTGTCACTGCTTCACAGCACCGCTGGCCACCGCCACCTCTGCCACATCTACCACATCCAAACCTAAGGGTTCTCCCAGCCTGAGGTCTTCCCTGGGTGTGTCAGACGTATCCTGCTGTCAACTAAACACCAGGGCTCTCAAACAACTGGAAACAGATCTTACTCTGAGACCAAGTTTTTCTATCCTGAAACATCAGTGTGTGTGTGTGTGTGTGTGTGTGTGTGTGTGTGTTTGGTGTGTTATGTGGTGTGTGTGTGTGTTATCTGAACCATGGCCCAGCATCCTTTGTGCTTCCTGGCTGAGTACCACAGAAGAATTTCTTGCATTTCGGGGTAGCACACAGGCTGTCCCTGCTGTGAATCCAGAGCCTGCTCTGGTATGAGTCCCAGCCCCAGACCCTCCTCCTGCCACCAGTCGAGCTGGGCTGTTTGTTTCAGAGCAGGTGGGACTGCAGCTCCGTCTTGTGGATTGTCTTTGGTACCTTTTTCTTCCCGAAGTCTGAGGAACTGGTTTTCCATGAAGGCTGGAGGGGAAGTTGATTTCTAATTTGCCACTTCCCAAGGGCTTCAAAAAAACCTTTTCATTCTATGAAAGATAACATGGTGGTTTCCGTGCCAGTTTGGCTTGAGCTCAGGCTTGTTACGTCTTTATTATATTTTTATTGTGGTAAAATATACATAACATAAAATTTAGTATTTTAACTATTTTTAGGTGCACAATTCAGTGTTATTAAGTATATTACAATGTTTGGTAACCATCTTCGCTATTCATCTCCAGACTTTTGCATCATCCCAGACAGAAACTCTATTACCCCATAGGCAGTATCTCCCCATTCCGCTCTCCTCGCAGCCCCTGGTAACCTCTATTCAGCTTTCCATCTCTCTGAATAGAGCTGCTCCAAGCACCTCATATCAGTGGAATCGTACAGTATTTGTCCTTTTGTGTTTGGCTCATTTAACTTAACATCATGTTTTAAAGGTTCTGCCTCATTGTAGCAAGTGTCAGAATTTCATCCCTTTTTAAGATCAAATAATATTCTACCATGTGTGTCTACTACATTCGGTTTATCCATTTATTTTTTGACAGATGCTGGGTTGATTCCATTCTTTGCCTATTGTGAAAAGTGCTGCTATGAACTAAAGTGTACATGTATCTGAGTACTTGTTTTCAATTCTTTGGGGTCTATACCTAGAAGTGGAATTCTATGATGTCTTATTGGCTTTTTAGTTTTATTTTAAGGAATATCCTGACTTATCCTGTCTGGCTGATCATTTCTGATTTTCCATTATTTCAACAATTTGCAGTCAGTGGAAAAGGTCACTCTTGGTTCACATGCAAAGTAGTGGTTTCAATAGAGGGTGAGGAGATGAGGTCCATTGACAGCTGACCTTCTTCTAAAATCAGGGCAGGGCTAGCCCCTTCCTTCCCGAGACAGGTGCTTGGCAGCTGTGACTTGCATGGTTTGGAATCTTACTGGTATAGAGTTTAAAAAGCAACATTAAACACACTGAACTAGACTGATAAAAAGTATTTTAGAATGAATTGTATTCCTTGCTTTGAAGCAAATCAGGACAATACAGTGGTGGCCATGATGGTCCTGCAGCCAGAGTGCTGTGTGGCCTTGGCAAGTTAAGAAAACGTGCAGAGAAATAAAAATACCATATGGAATCACTTATATGTGGAATCTAAAAAAAAAGACAAACAAACTTATTTACAAAACAGAAACAGACACACAGACGTAGAGAACAAACTTAACATTTACCGGGGGGGAAATGGGTGAGAAGGGATAAATTGGGAGCTTGAGACTTGCAGATACTAACTACTACATATATGTATAAAATAGATAAACAACAAGTTCATACTGTACAGCACAGGGAACTACGTATCTTGCAGTAACCTATGGTGAAAAAGAATATGAAAACGAATATATATATGTTCTTGTATGACTGAAGCATTGTGCTGTGCACCAGAAATGGACATGACTTTGTAAACTGACTCTACTTCTATAAAAATACATGCACGCACATGAAACACGTGCAACAATTCCGTTTCCTTACCCGTAACATGACGTAATAGAGAACCTACATCCAAGGGCTGTTGGGAGACGTAACTGGGGAACAGTATGCTCTGCTCCTAGCAGGTGGTAAGCAAATATTTCATCTTATGATTATCTTCATTTTCAAAACCAGCACCACCTCTCACTTCTGCTTTCCTCTTCTTCCAATCTTCTCGTGTCAGACACGTACTTCCGGAGGCCGCTGCCCCGTTTCCCCTGCGTCTAGAACCGTGTCCGTTTTAAGTCTCACCACCGTGTCCCCTGATCTCTCTTGAAGACAGGGAGGAGAATAAAAGAATGGACAAATGACAGGACACTTTGCAGGAAGGCAACAGAGCTTTATTGTTGTTGCGGGGACGGAGGAGGGAAGACCGGGATCCGGGATGGGCGCTCGGGCGCGCGGAGCACGCGGGACGCTCACGGGCCCTGCAGCCCCACGAAGAGAAGAGGGTTGGGAGCAGCTTCCCTGCGGGCCACGTCCTGCCCCCAGGTTCCCCCTGCGGATCTCTCTGCGATGCCCAAAGCCCGGGTCAGCAGCAGCCCCCGGAGCCTTCACAGCACCCGGGGCCCCCCGAGGGCTCGGGCTCACAGCAGTCGGGGCTCTGGTGCCGGCGCCGGTGGAAGAGGTGGCACCTGTGGTGGCTCGGGCAGCCGCCCCCGCCCCCCACGCCGCAGCCGCCCCCGGCGCTGACGCTGCAGCAGGAAGAGACTGGAGGGCACTTGGGGGGGCACTTGGGGGGGCACTTAGGGGCGGGGCACTTGGGCGGGGGCTGGCACTGCTGCTGGTTCTGCTGGCAGGACATCTCGGCAGGAGTTAAAGCAACCTTAAAGTAAAATTAAAATCAGATCAAATGTATCAAGCATAGAATAAAAATATTTTCTATTCTCAAACCATTATTACTCTGCTGGTAACACGTCTGCAAAGCATGCTCTCACTCCTGAGCCAAAGCCCCATAAATGTGTACAGTTGGCATTTAGGTCCTGTGCATAGAATGTATGCTATGTACCAAGATCGGTTTGTCACTATGTTATTCACACAGTCTGATCCTAAGAAATGAATTCACAACTAGGCAGAGGCCCCTCCTCTTTAGATGCACCAAGTGTAGGTATGAAACCTGCTGTCCAGGGGCCAATCAACAGAGCCTTGGAGGAGCTGTTCCCGCTCCCTCTGGCCACAGGACTCTCTCCCCAAGGCTGAGCCCTGCTCTGCCCAGACCTCCTGCTATGGTTCAGCCCCTGACGCGTCCCCTTCAGCCTGCTCTGTTCTTTCATTCACCACGGTGGGAATACGTTCCAAGCCCTTCTTCTCCCAAAACCCACAGCCCTCCCTTGGGCTGGCACAGACTCTCTTGCCAGCACCGGCCTCAGAGTAGGTTCTGGTTCCTGAGGTGTGAGAGGTGATGAGGAGGAAGGACCAGGGATACCTTTTATAGGGAGTCCCTAGGCTGGGCTCAGAGATGAGCCTGGTCTCTGGAAGTTGCAAGGGCAGCTCTTGCACAACCAAGGGAGGAGTAGGACCGTTCCTGACATTCCTCTCCCTGCGGTCTTGTCTTCCTGGAAAACCATACGTGCACCCAGGCTCCTCACTGGACGGGCCTCCAGCAAGGCACACCCTTTCCTGAAGATGAGTCTTGGATGGCCTGAGATTCCCAGGAAGCTGGTCACAGGCTGAGGCTCCAAGGCCCTGGATCACCGCCTGCCAGGCCCTTACGAGATGGGTGGTCACACTTGTCACTCCAGGCTTTGTGGGTGGGACAGGATGGAAGGAGTAGGAATGGGAGGGTGGACAGAGGAGAATTATTCCGGGAGAATCTCCAAGAATTGATGTCTCTTTGTATGTGTACAATAGAGAAAATAAATAAACCAAGGGTTACACCGAGACATCAAGTCCTGTGATCAGGGAAAGGACCACAGGACGGAAAGGGAATGAATGTTGGGACGGGGTTAGATTGAGGTCCTAGCAAGACATTCAGGGGGAGACTCAGGAGACATTCAGAGATACCCTCCTGGCAGGTATGAATTCCCAGGCTCAGGTGGGCTTGGAGGCAAGCTTCACCATGGCGTTCATCACTATGTGTATATACAGCCAATGTGTTTCTTTATTAACAACCAGGTGTGCCAGGTATTCTGCTGGACCCAGGAGGACAAGAGAAGTCTTTCTTTACTCACTGGCTCTCACATTCTGATGGGAGCCACACCTGTGGAGACGAACACAAATATCTACAACATTAAAAATACCGAGGGGGAAGCCCAGGCAGCAGGTCTGCTCATGAATCAGCATGTTCCTTCCCCTGTCAGGTCATGACACGGGGATGAGGCTCAGAGAGGGGGGCAGGGAAGTGCTGCCATTCCCCCGGCACGGACAGCTCAGGGAACTGGCTCTTTTGTGCTTTTCTATTCAACTTCCAGTCTAAGTCCCATTGTGCGCGGTGCCCACAGGGGTGTACCTCCCTGACCGCCCCCCTCCCCACACGTACACTCCTAGTCACACTCCATCCTGGTTCCAGACACCGTCAGAGAATGAGGAAGCTCAGGATGACAGCCGCTAAGACAGAGTGAACTAATCAAAGTGCCCCACACATCTCATTGCAGAAAAGTGATGCAGGAGAAGATTCGAACCATCCTCTCTGGAGCTCGCGGACTTTTCTCAAGCAAAGAAGAATTTCGAAAGGCCTAGTGGACTGTGTGCTGCTCAGGGCAGGGGTTGAGCCTGATTCACCTCTGAATCCCAAATTCCTGACAGATGGGCAAAAACCCCAACCAAACTGCTAAATGAATTTAACTAAATAGTTTGTTCATGGGCTGATTCATTTCACCCCTGACCTGAAAGCCCTTACAGGGCAGGCAGGCTCTGGATCTGAAAATAGACAATAAATCGGAGAGGGGACACCTTGAGGTGAAAAGGGGCTTAGAGCATCTCCTCTCCTCCTTGTGCTGGGCCCTCAGTGAGGGTGAGGCCACCTCTGTTCTGTGTGCAGCTCTGTCCCTGTCCCCAGTACAATGAGTAGCACACAGTGTGCTCTCCTAAGCCAATAAATCGATCTGGCTTATCCAGAATCTTCCTCATTTCTCACTGACAAACTGAACTCAATCTCTTACTCAACATCAGCCCTGCCGCCACCCAGACCCCAAGGATAACGGAGCTGTCAGTTCAGAGGCTCCTCAGCATGACGAACCTTCCCCAGGGCTCTCATTATAGTTTAGGGATAACGGTGGCTTTGAGAGTCAGGGACCATAAGTGCCCATCCTTACTCTGCACAAAAAGCCTGGGTGCCAGTCATTCACTGTGATGTATGTTATTAAGCATCTTCTAGGTGCCAAATGTACGACAAGACACGGCTCTTCATTTTTCAGTTAATGTTCAAACCAATGAATAAAATCATCATCTGAGAAAGGAACCCTGACACTCAGGACACTGAGCAGCATTTCCAGGGTCGGGTACTAGGGCTGGAATGTACACGGGGCTCCCGGACGCTAGTTCCAGTGATCTGACCTCCACGGTCTGCCTACTTCTCACCAAGTTAAGTATTCATTGCCTTGACTGAATAAGGTCAGTCATCCCCGTCCTCACAACAAAGAGAAATCAAGACCCCAGGACCACCTCTTAGGAGATGTCAGAGGGAGGAGCAGAGGCTCAGGGTCCCCACTGAAGGGCAGACCCAGGGAGGATGAGTGGATGGGCAGGGTTCTTCCCAATTCAAGGCTCCTGAGCCAACAGCCCGGAAACGGCATGGACCTAAAGCAGACAGACCCAAAAGACCAAGCCGCAGTGTGGGAGGGACTCCGAATGGAACATTTCCTCAATGACAAAAAAAATATTTTAAATGAACAGATTGTGGCTTTGACCTGAGGTTCCCAGGGGACACACAGAGTCTTCGTCCAGGCACTGGTTCCTTGAGATCCCAAGTCTACTCCCCAGGGCCCAGCCTGTGGGACACTGTGACAGGTAAAGCCCCTTAGACCCTGCCCCAGAGCATGATCCTGGGAGTTCCCCAGGCCTCCTGGGAAGCAGGGACAGGGAAGCAGAGGAATGTCAGGAATGACCCAGCACATGCCTGCTTGTGCAAGAGCCACCTCCCGCCCCTCCCAGAGCCCTGTCTGGGGCCTATAAATGTCATCCCCAGGCTGCAGCATGCTCATCCGCTCTGACTCCCTAGGACGAGTCTGTGCTCCCGCCTGTGACCGAGGTGAGTGGGAAACGGAGCCAGAGCGGGTTCTGAGCAGGACAAGGAAAGAGTTGACATCTGGGAGGTGGCAAGCGGAACAGAAGGGCGGAGAGGAAGGAGGGAGACTGAAGAAAGAGGGTTTGATTCCTGCCATGCTGAGCAGGAGTAAAATTCAGAAAAAGAGGAAGAGACTGTGGCTTAAGAAGTCCTCAGAACTTTTGCACTCTGGAGGCTGCCCTGGGCTAAAAGGCATGCGTGGACCTCACCGAGATTAGGGCCCTCTTTTACGTTAAGCCCTCGGCCCTTCCGAGACTTGCCTACAATGCGCAGGGCTGTGGCGATGGTGGAATCCCTGCTTCCAAGGCGAATAAAATGTTCACACGTTGGGATTGCAATCCATGTACTTTTAACTCGAAAAAGATTTATCTTATTTCCTTCTGGACGCTTTCCCACGTGTTCTGGATTTCATTTACCATGGATTGATTCTAACGGAGGTACAAAGCATGACCCTTGATTTAACCTCTCAAAACCATGTGATTGTCCTCTTCCAGGTTGACTGAACTCCTGCCGAGATGTCCTGCCAGCAGAACCAGCAGCAGTGCCAGCCCCCGCCCAAGTGCCCCGCCCCTAAGTGCCCCCCCAAGTGCCCCCCCAAGTGCCCTCCAGTCTCTTCCTGCTGCAGCGTCAGCGCCGGGGGCGGCTGCGGCGTGGGGGGCGGGGGCGGCTGCCCGAGCCACCACAGGTGCCACCTCTTCCACCGGCGCCGGCACCAGAGCCCCGACTGCTGTGAGCCCGAGCCCTCGGGGGGCCCCGGGTGCTGTGAAGGCTCCGGGGGCTGCTGCTGACCCGGGCTTTGGGCATCGCAGAGAGATCCGCAGGGGGAACCTGGGGGCAGGACGTGGCCCGCAGGGAAGCTGCTCCCAACCCTCTTCTCTTCGTGGGGCTGCAGGGCCCGTGAGCGTCCCGCGTGCTCCGCGCGCCCGAGCGCCCATCCCGGATCCCGGTCTTCCCTCCTCCGTCCCCGCAACAACAATAAAGCTCTGTTGCCTTCCTGCAAAGTGTCCTGTCATTTGTCCATTCTTTTATTCTCCTCCCTGTCTTCAAGAGAGATCAGGGGACACGGTGGTGAGACTTAAAACGGACACGGTTCTAGACGCAGGGGAAACGGGGCAGCGGCTCCGGAAGTACGGGTCTGACACGAGCCACCAGAGCTCTGGCCGCTGGGCAGGGGCAGCGGTCTGCAGTGTGGGGGCTCCAGCTGCTGTCACGGTCTGGGGGTTCCGGCTGCTGCTCTGCGGGCTGCTGCTGACCTCAACCATGCAGAGCACTGAGGAGCAGCCTGGTGTTTTGCCTGTTCTCTCACGTGCTTTCCTTCTGGGCTCTTATCAACTGAATAAAAAGGCAAAGTCTCACTCTCACGAGCCATCAACTTTACACCTTGGATTTGCATTCTTTCGGCCTCATGTCAATTTCTCAGATTGTTGAAAAATGTTCTAAAGCATGTACTTTGCAACTGTAAATTTACTTTCAAGTCCCGATTTGATTGGTGGTTTCTATTCCATTTCTCTTCTCTTTTGCCTAAATCCCAATCCTTTTTCCTAGATAGAAAGACAGACTAACAGCTTTTACTGACCTGAAGAAAAATCAACCAATTAAGCTTTAATGAACTAATTTTTAATGTGTGCGTATCTTCAAGAACATCTAAAATTCTGCCATGTTCATATGAAGCCAACAATAAGGATGGACTAGAATTCCAAGATGAGTCTAACTTTAAAAGAAAATATTAGCAGAGGGTAGGGGAAGTGAGGACATATTGGTCAGAGTACTTCCAGTTGGAAGATAAATAAAATTCTGGAATCGACAGCACAGAATGGTGATTATAGGTAACACTGTACTATATGCTTAATAGTTGTCAACAGAGGAGATGTTAAAAATTCTTACCACAAAAAGGAAAGAGTAGTTATGTGACATAGTAGAGATGTTAGCTAACACAAAGATGGAGATCATATTGCAACATACAAATGTATCAAATCAACTGATTTTACAGTTTAAACTTACACAGTGTTACATGTCAATTATATCTCAAAAAAGCTGGAAAAAAATTAATGATGAAAAATAGCCATGTCACTCAAGTGGTTTGCACAGAAGATCCTATTTACTTGAATAAAAATGTGCTTATCGCTTCCTACATATATCTTTAAGGCAATCTCCCTCTTTCTCCCTGGCTGTTTTTAAGAGAGTTAAGATAACAGACTATTTACAGCTCCACCTGGGAACTGATGGAGAAAACTGATCTTCGTAGCTGTTCACAAGAGTTGTAATGTGCACGTACAGAGTCTGGTTAAGTAAAGTACTATTGAAACCCAGAACTTTTTTTTTTTTTAAAGAAGCTTATTTACAGAGACTCCCTCTGTCTTACAGATGGGGAGCCCCTTGTTACAGAGCTCTGCGCCCTCTGAGGGAGGCAGAAGCCTTGGACATAGCTGCAGACGCATCTTAGCCCTGTGGCCACGCGGGGGACGGAGTGAATTCACTGAGAGGAAGCACTGAGGTGAGCATCAGCATGGCTCCCTCGGGCTTCCCGAGAAACTTCTTTTCAAATAAATCGAATTTCCTGTTATTGCTCTTGCACGTGCTGCCACTTGAAATTACATTTTTATTTCTTTTCCTTTGTTAAATGCCTCTCACCCTCTCCCTACAGCAGATTGTACGACGTCATTTGTATTATATAAGCTTCAGGCTGTCAGTGTCCAGTCATGAAAATGGAGACCACTCTGGCTATTTGAAACAGATGAGGGTTTCATATAAGGAATTTGTTATGGAAGTCTTGGAATAAGAAAAATAAGTTCCAGGGATGTAACGTGCGATCCCATGACAACAGTTAGCGATGTATAGAAAATTGTTGAGAGTAAACTCTCAGAGTTCTCATCACAAGGAAAGGTTTTTTCCTTTTATTCCTGTCTTATTGTTTCTCTATGGGAAGATGAATGTTAGCTGAACCTATTGTGGTAATCATTTCACAATATACATAAATCTAATCATCGTGCTGAATGCCTTAAACGTACAGTGGTGAATGGCAATTGTTTCTCAATAAAACTGGAAAAATAAATAAAATCGTCAAACTCAAAAACAAAAGTCTTGGAGGGGCTGAAGAAATAAAAAGTCCACTTGGGAATTACCCAGAGACCTGGAAGCATCAGAGGCCGGGCAGCTCTGCCCAGACTCCTGGGTGCAGTCCTAGGACTTGCTAAATAGCTGTGTTTGCTCAGGAGGGAACTGGAAACAAAACCACACCCCTTGATCCACCCCCACAGAAAGCCCTCATGGAATGGCTCCCAGAACATTAGTGGAAATTCTGGTCCTGCATTTTTCAGAATGATGTAGTGGGACTGGGGAAAGTGTGGAAGACAGTGGCTGGCATGGCAAGGAGCTGGTGTGATGGGGTCACAGCCTTTCTGGGATGCAATTCGTTTGGATGAAAAGAAAACCCCTATTTCTTGCCGTACACATCTGCCTTCAGTCTTTCTGCTCAGGGCTGATAGCAGCTGAGGTCATCTCGTATGGCTGATGGGGGACGGCGGACGGCGCTGCCAGCAAAACTAGCCAACGTCCAGTTAGCGCCTGCTCACATGTCAGGTGCATGCTTTGCTTCACATTAATATTTGCTTGGACTGTTCATTCAAAAGATATTTATTAAGTACCTACTGTGTTCCAAGAGCAGTTCTAAGATCTAATATAGATGTGAACAAAACAGACAAAAATTTCTCCTTCATTGAACTTAGATTCTAAGATGGGAAGACAGGTGACCAACAAAATGAATAAGAAAAAATATTCAATTTGCTCATCCAATAGCTATGTTCTGAGTGCACTTGAATGAGGCTCTGTGATAGAGCAGTGAACACAGGGGATAAAGGTACTTACCCAGTAGGGTTTACATTTTGATGGAAGAAAGTGGAAAATACACACATACATAAAATACATAATGGGTTATAAACTCTATGGAGAAAAATAAGACTTGGAAGAGGGACAGGGAGAACCAGCAGGTATGGATGATAGCCTTAAACACGGTCACCAGCAAAGGTTTCCCTGAAGTCACATTTGAACCAAGAGCTAAAGGAGGTGAGCAAGTCAGCCACCTCCAAAGTGTCAGAGCATTTGGGGCAGAGAAAAAAGCAAGAGCGAAGTTCCCAAAGCCCAGAGTGTCAGACAAACCGCAAAGAGCCCAGCGTGGCCGGGGGCGCAGGGAAGGGGAGGGTGTGGGCCAGGAAGTCAGGGGAGGAGCGTGTGGAGCCCTGAGGTCAGGTGTGGGAAGCCCTCTGCAAGTGGCTGCGAGGACCGATGTGGGCTTTTCCCAAGAACAGAATGAGAAGTCATTCCGATGTTTTCAGCTGAAGAGTGACACGATCTGACTATTAATGCCTCCACTTCACAGATAAGGGAAACAAAGGAAAGTTTAACAAATCACCTAAGATCACACTACTAGGAACTGGCAGAGCTGTGACAAGAACTGGGCATCCTCTGCCAAGAAAAGGCATACGTTCATAGAATTGCAGTTAGCCGTTTGTGTGGAGGTCTTGGAAGGACCGGGATGAAAGCTAACACATGCTGTTTGCACTGGAAGGATGGATGGAAAGGTTGGGAGGGAGGGGTCCAAGAGAGAATGAGCCAGTGGCTTCCACCTTCAGGAATATATTAAGGGAACATGGAAACTCCCTGTATCCTTGAAATGCCAAGATGAGGGAGTTTCTATGGAAAATTTCAGGACCTTAAGACCAAGGGCAATTAAATACCTCTACAAAGTGCTACGCAAACCTGAGGGACGTGTTACCCTGTGTGTGTTACATAAGAATAACTGGATTAGGGAAGAGTGGGCGGAAGTTCAAGGAAACCAACCCCAGGGGCCGCTTCAGTAGAAAGAGGAATATTTGGCCACCAGAGTTCCCTAGCCTTGCCACCAAGATGGCTCTGGTGTTGTCTTGCCCTGTGTCCTTGGCCAAGGCACAGCCCAAGGGCCTCTGACCCAGCTGGGCTGGGGTTCTCACGCTTCAACGACCCGCACGTGCACACAGTGGGAGTCCTGTGCGACCCTCCCCCACGTATGGGAAATGCTTGCTGCTCCGTGGAGAGCACTCCTTAGAGGACCTTCACTGGCTCCTCTTGTGGTCTTGGTGGGGCTGGGCCCTGGGAAGAAGGCAAGGAGGCGGCTAGGTGAGCCTCCCTAGCAAGCCTGCTCAGTGGCCGCGTGTTGAAATGGAACGTGAGCTGGATGGGATTCAGAAATTCCGGTCCAGGATCTGCTCCTACCTGGCTGTATGGCCTTGAGCAAGTTGTTTTTTTATCTTTTCTCTGTGGGCCTCAGTTACAGTAGAGGGGCTGAGGTCTTATCCCACCCTCCATTTCGTGAGTCTACAATACAATCTCCTAATAATCTAGGAGGAACCTCCAACTGTCACTGGGACAATGGTGCAGCAGATCTCAGAGCTGAGTTGGGAACAGAGACACACAGACATGGATGGGGTCTAAGGGACGGGGTTCCTGCACCATCTTCTCCAAGATGTGAGACTTCGCTTGGACACCAAGGTCCCTGTGCCCTCCCCATCTCGGGTGTGTGGCTTCTCACTTCCTCTTTTCCGCAGAAAAGGAAGGACTCAGATTTCACCCTCAGGGCACCCCCAGATCAAGAAAAGTTCCCAGGATGAGGGGAGACCAGGCCCTGCCCTCAGGGAACAACCTGTCAGTTTGGGTACTTCCCCCTCTCATCTCCTGTTCGGGGCTGGGTGAGTAGCACAGAGTTAAAATCTGGATTCAGTTCACACACTCAGGAGCACAACTTCAAATACACAGTTCGCTGTCAGGATTCGTGGACGCTGGTGCTGAGAGGGACCTTAGAGGTAACCCAGTATACAGTTCCCGACCATCCAGACGGCAAACCCTGAAGGGAGCCAAGCAGAGGGACTGCCAAGAGCTCTGAAGACCACAGGTCTTCCTAAGAAGAACAGCCCACTTGGCCAGATGACACAGATGTTGACCCATCTTGTGACACGGGCCAGACCCCATGACATGTTTTAGTTCCCTCCACCTCAGAGACGCCGTGATTCTGAATCTGTGATCCTGTTACTCAGTGAATTCATGATTCTCTTCACCTATTCCCCTGTGAGTCGACTGGACTGTTACCACGTGAGTCCACAGTCTCTGGTTCTATGAGCTGGTATCCAAAGAGACAAATGGGGCCTTTTGGGGAGAGCCCTGTGACTCACCTTGGCACTTCTATCTGTCACCTGACAAGTCCATGCCTTGCCTCCCCAGTCTATAAAATGGGTGGGGCACAACCCACCCACCCGTGGTGGTGGCACGTGAAAGCAGTATCTCTCACCAGGGATGTTAGTGCGACCTGAAGATGTCAGTCCCATTCGTGAAAGCCTGGTCCCACGGAGCAGGAAGCGAGCTGGGCAGAGCTCACAGACAGCACGAGCAGTAGTGGAGCTTCTGCTGCTTGCTGTGCGATCTTGGGCAAGTTGGCTTGTTTTTATTTGAGGCTCTATTGCAGGAACTAAATTTGATGAGCTATCCCGTGTGAAGTGTCTGACCCCAACAAGAGAGCATCTCTTTCCTCTTCCCTTCATGAAATATCAGGCCTGGGTATCCGCTGAGGTGGGACACACAGGAGAGCAGGTAATGGAATGTCCCGAAACCACATCCCTCCCCATGGAGAAGGGGCGTGGCGGGCTTCACGGAGGAGGCTGCAGGAGTGTTACAAGTCTCCCAGACACAGGAAAGGAGGAAGCAGGAAACTTTCCAAGCTCCTTCCTGCTTCCTTTAAATTGTTCAGGGCAGACCCGACAAGACCTGGCTTGGAGTAGGGAGCTGTCCACGAACTAGTGGGAATGGAGGATTCATTATGGACACATGCAGGAGAGCCTTTTACCCGAGAGGTCACAGAGCCCATGGCGGGGTCTGCACTGGATGGTCTGGGGGAGTGGCAGTTTGGAATCAGCGCTAGTCTCAGGATCCAGATAACCTGCTGCATTGGGCAACCCGGCACGGCCCAGTGGGAAGGGCGGGGGCTCTGAAACTAGACATGGTTGGATCCTGATGATCCTCTGCTGACTACCAATGGCCTGACCTTGGTGAAACGGGTAGGCCTTTGGATCTTGGTTTTTCTCTTCTTTAAAAACAGGGCTAGTACAACCTACCTCACAGGATTATTGTAAAATAAAATGAAATAACACAGGTAAAGAATCCAGGACAGTATTCAGTACATTCAGTACATTAAGCACATAAGTGCTTAATACATATATCCCCATCTCTCTTCCTACTTCGACTGCCCTGGGGAGAGGAGAGGAGGCAGAGGCCCAGGGACAGTGCTGTGTCCAGAAATAAAAGGCAACACGTTGGAGTGATCAAGACTACATCTGAATTCCAGCTTTTCTATTAACTCGATTTGTGACAATGGGTAAATTCCTTAATCTTCCAGGGCCTCAGTTACAGGGCCGTCTGTCAATGTATGTGCCTCATGAACTGTTTGGCACATAAAAAGCACTCAATTCAATGTTAGATTCTACCATTATTTTTATCCCACAGTGCTCATTTGGCTGGAATTCCCCTGTGCTGGGTCCTGGGGGATCCAGACCTGGTAGTGAGGTCCAGGATGGTGAGGATTAGGGAGGTCACAGGGCACGAGAAGGCTGAGCATGGGGAGGTCACAGGGCACGAGAAGGAGAGGAAAGACAGTTTACATAAAGAGCCTGGCATCTCGGATCATCAAGTACCAAAGTTTCCCAAAGAAAGTTAGAATAACCAGCTGGTCCACGGGAGAAGCCATTTCTCGGGGGCGTTGCTGCCACACTGAGGCTGAGACCAACCTCTATGTGCCCAGCAACCCAGACGAGCAGGAGACCCCATGGGAGCCTTCAGAAAGAACAAACTGTTAAAGGTGGGAAGAGGCAGTGTAGCTTTTGGTACAATGTTTGAAAAATTGAGACACTAACCACATCTTGGACAAGTCTCTGAAGACTCAAGTGACCTAGAAATAGCCTCACAGGGACAGCTCTCCTAGGCGTCTCATCTCTCATAACTTCTAGGAGAAGAAGACTGATCTGTTTCATGAAGATGCAGGAGGAATCTTTATCTCATGTTTGGGAAAATTCAACATCAGGCAGAGACATGCCCTGCGTCTGACTGAAGAGCCGAGCAGACTGGGGAGGAATCTCACCAACGCAGTGCCAGCCCTTCTCCTCGTGATCTCGTGCTTCCCTCAGATGCCATTAAATTGCCTCATTGCTGCTCTATAAAAGGTGTCCCCAGCTGCCAGTTCCTCAGATCACTGGCTTCTTCCAGCCCTGCTCCTATTAGCAAAGAGGGTAAGTCCATGCCTGGGGTAGTGACACAGCAAGGAAGAGAGGCTTGGTGACGCTGGCATGGAGAACGGGGGGTTGAGCGCGGTCAGGACTAGACACTGAGGTCGTGGCAGCAGCTGGTAGGATGCGCAGATCCTGGGGTGTGAGAGGAGAGGCCAAGCTGTCAGTCCTGTGTGAGAGGGCTTTTTCCAGAAAACTAGGGCACCACCCTCACTCCGTCTCTGGATGCAGAGGTGCAGTCCCCTCTTGGGTCCATCAGTGAGGTGCGGTGACAGTCCAGCTGATCCAAAGAGCAAAAGGTTGAACCTTACTCAAACTTGGCCTTGTCAGGCTCTGCCAGGCTCAGCTGGAGACTCAGGTTGGCTCAGGGTCTGGTGATACAAATCTGCCTTCCCCAGACCCTGGCTGGCCAAGCAGAGGGAAGAAGGGAAGCCATTCTTAGGAGGATTGGTGGTGAGGAAAAGCCAGCTGGGAAACAACAATTTCCCAAGGAGAGTTCACCGTGCAGACGCGGAAGTGAGGAAGAAGAGAGGAGGCCTGGAGAGTTGGGTAGAAACACAGGTATCAATCACGCTTTCAAGTCTTTCATTTTCCATTTTGGAAATGGAGACCCACTGGGCAGAAGTGACTTGTGCAAAGGCACACAGCCAGGTAGAGGCACAAGAGCTCAGGTCAGGATCCCTGGCTCTGTGTCCACCTAAATGCCAGGTCTGGGTGCCTGTGACCTCCTCAAAAAGACCTCCGCTTTTAAACTATTCTTTCTGAAGGGGGTGCTGTAAGTTTCCTGAGAAGCCTTCCTAGTTCTGATAAGACCTTTCTTTTCAGACTTTGCAAAGCCACAGAAAGATGTATGACCAGCAGAAGCAAGCACAGTTCCCTCCATCTTGTGTGAAAGGTTCGGGATTGGGGGCTGCGAAAACCACCAAAGGTACTTCTGTAAGAGGTCCTGCTCCATGCCAGACTCAAGCCTGTGTGAAATGCCCAGCTCCGTGCTCAACCCAAACCTACGTGAAATGCCCGGCTCCGTGCCAGACTCAGACCTACGTGAAATGTGCAGCTCCCTGCCAGACGTATGTGACGTGCCCAGCTCCATGCCAGAAGACCTATGTGAAGTGCCCGGCCCCCTGCCAGACCCAGACCTACTATGTCCAGGCGCCTTCTCCCTGCCAGACCTACTACGTTCAGGCTCCT
This sequence comes from Camelus ferus, assembly GCF_009834535.1. Lineage (NCBI taxonomy): Eukaryota > Metazoa > Chordata > Mammalia > Artiodactyla > Camelidae > Camelus > Camelus ferus. The sequence continues at coordinate 23,521,198 of NC_045716.1, read as the reverse complement.
GCAAGGGGCTCAGGGGCCCAGTGTGGTGTCCCTGATCCATGCTCTGCTCCCTGTTCCACCAGCTACTGCTGCCTGGCTCCCCGGACCTTCGGGGTGAGCCCCCTGAGACGCTGGGTCCAACGGCCCCAAGGCTGGAATTCAGGACCATCTGGTTGCTGTGAGCCTTCTGGGTGCGGCAGCTGCGGGTGCGGCAGCTGCGGGTGCGGCAGCTCTGGGTGCTGCTGCTTGGGAATTATTCCCATGAGATCCCGAGGTCCCGCATGCTGCGATCACGAGGATGACTGCTGCTGATAAGTGCAGAAGAACAGCCCTGCTCTACCTCCTGGGACGCTCACCAGCCTCTGCTCCCCTCCCTGAATTCCCAGTGGTGCTGAATCTCATCGCTTCACCTCCCTGCTCTGCTTCTTTATCAAGGCAGCCTGCCAGAGTTAGCGCAACTCCCAAGCTTTGGCAAGAATAAAGTTCTGAAAGCAATTCATAGTGACTTCCTGTCTATTTATTTGGTTCATATTTATGCTTTTCTATCAGAAGCTCATCCACCCTCCTCCCAACTCTTGCTTCTCAACAAAAGGAAGGGTCTGCAGGGGCACGAACACGCAGATCGATCTGGTGCAATCACAGCCCAGGATCCCTATGCCTCCCGGAACTCTGTGAATAAACTTCCCTACGCGAGTTAGCAGAATCACAGGCTGGAGATTTAGGGGTGGAGGGGTGCTCTTTTTGGCCCTCTGATCAGTCTGAGGAGCGGGCTTGGCCATGGTGAGGCCCTCACGGCAGTGTGGTTGCTGCGTGAACTCAGAGCTCATCGTCCTGGCTGGTGCAGGGACTGCAGAACCAGATGTGTCCCTGCTGCTATGTGCGTGGCTTGAACCCATGGCGGACCTTACGGGTTATGTTTTCTCCTCCGATGTCATAGAGTAAAGACCTGAGGGAAGAGGCTGGGACTGGCCTGAAGCAGGTAGACATTCCCCATGTCAGCCCTGGGGAGACAGCCCAGGGAGTGAGTGAGCGGTCTCCAACAGGAAGCTAAGCCTCATGGACAAGCGTCTGAATCCCAAGGCCAGGCACCCTTCCTCGTCAGCGCTTCCTTCTCCATTGCTTTGCTACCTCTGGAGGGTTCAAACTAGATTTGTATGACTGGAGACTGCAAACCCACACGTTAAAACATGGGAGAAGGATAAGTGATGTTCAGAGCAACCCTGCAAGGCCTGGTGCTTGAGCATAGGGGGCAATGTATTTGGAAAATGCATAAACAAATGTTTTTATAAAAGCAGAGAATCTCATGTTTGTTTCTAAGCAATCTCTGTTGAGTCACCCTGGGACACTTGCAGAAAATTATGTGGACTACTATGCTGCCTTGAAACATCTAAACCATCTTTAGCTCCACAAATCATACTCCACCCCTCCACCCAAAGCCCATAAACCTGCAGCCTAATCGCCGGACACCCACTCAGGGATGGAGGCAGCCTTGCCCAGAACTGTGACCTTCTCTTGTACCAAGTGGCACCTGCACTGTAGGAGGTCAGCCTGCTGCTTGTTCTGCAATTAACATAAGCATGGAATATTTTTTTCACATTCATTATTTAAAAATTAGATAAGTAGCATGAGCGACGTAAAAACTTTAATAGTCCAGATATTTATGGATAAAAATGAAAAGTACCTTTCAACTTCCAGGTCCACACCCTTTTCCAGAAATGACCATACTCAGTTTGTTTTATAACCATTTAGACCTTTGGCTAGATATTGCTTGTGCATAAACCACAGAGATAAAAAATTCCTGAGGCCTCCGTGGCCTAGTTTCTGGGAGAATGGCACCCCAAAAGCCCAGCCCAGCACTGATGTATCAAAAAATGCTGTAGGGAACCTATTTCAAAACCTGTAACATACTCCTAATGATCCCATTTTCCCTCCTATTAATTCTCCCACATCCTACGGCTGCCCAGGAGCCTCTCATGAAACGCGCCCATGTGCTCTCTAACATCCAGAAACTGTGGCTTCTTTTATCTCGTTCTCCCTCCTCCTCCTCCGCCCTCCCCGATCGGACTCGGATCTGGTCCTGGTTGTGCAGCCCGAGTCTCTCCAGCCTCTTTGTTAGTTTCCTCCGGCCTCTACACACTCCTCGGGTTCTCCACTCCACAGGCACTGACCCAGGAACAAAAAACCTCTCCTTTCCTCTCCGGATGTCATAACTCTCTCTAGCCCATTCTATTAGTCTTGTATAAAGAGGGCAGAAGGGATTCTAAAGCTTAAAAGACGAACATAATTTTCTTTGGCAGGAAGTGATGGTTGAAGGAAAGGCAGGGAGAAACACATGCATCAGTAAATCTCAATCGATTCGCTATTTTAAAGACTTCCTTTTTCATGACCTCGGATCACAATAGATATTGTTCTGTGAAACCTTTTTTATTTACTAAGTGAATACTGAACATCGGTTTTGGTGAGTGCCTATAATTGCGTGTGTCTTGTTCTTTTTGTTGTCTGTTTCCATTTCCAACACTTCCATAGTGTCGCTAGTCAATGATTTATTTAACCCGTTATTTCCCTTTATGATATATATTTTGGGATCTCTCTGCATCTCTCTGTCATCTCTGTCTGTCTCTGCTATTAAGAATTTTTAAAGATGTTCTTAAAGTATTAAATTGAAATAAAACACACAGAAGTACATAAATCATGAGTGTATTACTCAATGAATACACCTCTGCAACCACCAACTAGACTTCAGCAAGTAAATGTCATGCTGAAAACAGGGAAATAAAAATCAGATGCCAATGAAATAGGGGGCTAAATTTGGAGGCATGAGATGCAAAGAGGAGCTGCAGCTGATGGAATCCAGGCTTTCCAGGCGTCCAGGGTGAGAACCCAGGGGTGCTTCCCAGCACCCGGCAGTGGAGACCACCCCCTCTTACACTGGCCTCAGGAGACTGAGAGCCTGAGACCGGAACTTGAGCAGCCCTCATGAACCTGACCGGTCTGGAAAATCTAGAAGTAACTTTTATGTCTGATTTCCATCCATTCATCTCATAAATAGGTGTTGAACATCTGTTTTGTTCCAGGCACCATCTCCACTGTGTTGGAGTTTATAGCAGAGAGAAAGAAGAAGCGATCAAACACTCCAGCAAATAAAGGTAAAGACGCACAGCTATGGAGAAGGGGTACCAGGTGCCCTGACGGCCTGTAGTAGGCAAATTGTAGCTGGTCGGGGAGACCAGAAAAGACTTTTCTGAGGAAGTTCAGCTTGATTGCAAGGTTGAGTGGGAATTCATTATAGAGCAGGAAGGCAAGACTTTTCCAGGCAGAGGGAGAAGCGTGAACAAGGTCTCTGGGGGAGGAGGGAGCCTGCCCAGGGTAAGGAGCTGATGGGAGAGGGTGCGAGATGAGGCAGCAGGGGCAGGAGGGCCTGGTGGGTCGTGCTGCGGGTGGTGTCAGCGGAGGTGTCAGCGGATGTATCCACGGAGTCAAAGGGAGCCACTGAGAGGTTTCAAGTAGGCAGGTGATACCACATGGTTTGAGCCTATTAAAGCTTATTTCTTTCTGCAGAAAGAAATCCCGTTTTTAGAGCATATAAGAGAAGATCTAAAACAATCTCTAGTGGCATTAGTTCACCTGGCTCTTGCCCAGCCCTGCCCGGGGTAGCTACCCCTCTGGCTCGGTAGATTTCCTGACTCCTGATTCCTCAAATACATTTCTCGTGGACTCACTATGAATGATTTAAAGAGAACGGCAAGTCCAGAATGTGCACTCAAACCCCTAGGAGACAGGGAAGAGGTTCCTGGGACAGGCTGAGATGCTGCTCTCCTGGGCTCTGCTATGCACGCGCTTCCCCACAACTTCCTGGGATAGAAACCCCTGCAGAGTGGACTCCTCACCCCACTTCCCTGTGTAGGATAGCTTGCAACGATGTTTCCTCTTGCAGGAAAATGCCTGTGCCAAAATGACTGACAAGCAAGGCTGATACATACAGACAGACTTCTTAACACTTCCCAAAATAAATAAATAAAAATATAGTCACATGCAGTCACATTTTTGTATCTTATAATACATCATATATAAATTGTATATGAATGTATAGCTAATACTACTAAATAAGTAAAATGACTCAAATATATTCACTCTTGATACTGAAAGCAAAGGACAGAGGGAATTGCCTTTTATTTTACCGAGGGCCTACTGTGTGCTGGAGACACTGTGCCAGTCACTTTGCATACGATGCTTCTTACCTGAGCAATGAGATGGCTGATCAGAACTGCCTGGCAGGTGCGGGGGCAGCGAGAGCCAACACTGTGGTAAGATCAGGACTTTGGAGACAGGTTATATGATCTCTCCACTCAGAGGGACTGTGCCTGATAAAACTGCCTAAAAAAGTACCCCAGCACACAGCGGGTCCACAATTTGTTAAGCCGTTTTCCTGTCCCTGGTTGGAGGGACTCTGCTGTTAACTCTGAAAGTGAGAGCGTGTCGATTACACAGGATGCAAAGTCTTAAGGGTTCTCAGGGTTTGAAACTTTATTTTCTAAACTAAAATGCAATGAAAGAAGGTTTTCTTTACGGATAAAATTATGAAAGTGTGTCACCTGACATTTCAAATGACTACTGTCTCCCCGCTTCTCCCACCTCTGTTCTCGTCCCAGCTCAGCCACAGTGTTCTTTCTAACATTGACTAAGCCACTTCACCTTTTGGGGCCTCAGTTTCCTCCCCTATAAAATGAAGAATTTGGGTGAGATGATCACTAAGGGCCTTTCCCAGCTTTGACAGTCTGTACTTCCATTTCCTTGAATCTTCCTCAAATTTCCTTAGTATCTTCCTAAGAAAATGGAAAACGGGGTAGTGGTTTGGTGAATAAACACTTGCATCCCTTAAAAGGGCACAGGGACAGGGTCCCCAGAGAGTAGCTCCTCCCCCGCACGCAGCGCTTCACAAGAAAAGGGAATCTAGGCCATCGCTTCAGGTGGAAGGTGGCTGGGGAAAATGTCACAACCAGATGTCATTCCTCATCGTTGGTGTCAGCGTCTCCACCCGGGTGATGGTTGCTGATGACCTGGTTAGGAAGTAGGCTGTGGGAGACCGGTGGGTGCCGGAGTGGGCTGGGCCACAGGGGAACAGAGAGCGGGCAGGCTAGTATGTGTGGCTCCAAAGCGCTGAGAGAGGCAGATGAGAGATGGAGAACCTTGTGTTCAGCCGATGTGTGTGTTCTGCTGGGAAGCCTGTGTATCTTAGCTTCCTAGACTGAGGACTCTGTCGGAGCTGGGAACTAGGTCCTACTGGGTTTTATGTCCCCAGAACCTAGCACAGGGTGGGACTCAAAATATTCTCATCAAACAAAGAAAAGACTCTTCCTCATTTATGTATCTATCCTATGGGAATGTCCTGTATCGTTTGAATCCAGTTTGATTACCCAGGGAACAGTAGAGAAGACTCAGAGGCATAACATCTATGGACTTTTGGGCAGAACAAGGTCAAGCTAAATATGGTCTACAGTTCACTGAGCCCGTCTCAGTGCTAAGCACGCCACACACCACACCTCTGACCATCAGACCCAGACAGTGTCCTGTCCCATCCCCTCAGCTTCCCCTGCTTCATTTTCCTTCCTACACCATTTTACTACTAATACTATATCATATATTCTTTAGTTTATCATCTTTCCTTCCTCCTAGATTGGAGGCTCTCTGAAGGCAGGGGTTTTGTGTATCTTGTGTTTGCCTCTTCCAGGGGCCAGAGGGGCTCGTGCCCTGGGACCATCATTAACAAGGTTCTTGGATGGAGGGGCCTGGAGTGCCACAGCAAGTGTGCGCAGCTGGTTTCCTTCTGGTTCAGCCTTATCCTCAGCAAACCCAGCGAACTCAGGGAGGGTCCGCTATTAGACCTCCCACCCTGGGGGCAGGGGGGGCCTGGGCTCTGATTTTTGTCACCAAGCAAGGTCACCCAAAAAAAAGGTTGATGAGGTCGATTTTACCCTTAGGGCAAGAGCATCTTTCTTACTCTGCTGATCTGTTTGGTTCTTATTTTCTTTCATTTTCTCTTTGCTTTCTGCCTGGTAATTCTTATTCTTAACTTGTGTGTATGTGTGTGTGTGTGCGTGTGCATGTGTGTGCATGCACATGTACACATGTATGTATTATATTACATTGTATACACATATGTGAATGTAAGTATGTAGATTGTATTGCAACCCTTTAGTTGTTTTCATCAGGACAATTTATCTGAATAATATGGTTCACCGTTATTGGAAGTCAGAAGTTAGATAGGGGTCTTTTAAATTCTGTTCCTCAGAACACAAGTCCTATAAAACCCAGGGTAAAGGAAGGTTCCCATGCTTAAATACATCAGGAAACAATGCATTGTTTGAAATGCGGCATTATAATGAGCCTCATGACCATTCGTGTGTGATCACATAAAGGGTCTGAAAATGCCTTGCTGTAGAGAAAAGTCTTAACTTTATAAAATTTCATTTCTCTAAACTAATTTGATTACAGAGGTGCACCCTGAGTGTGTGTGTATCACTTTTTTAACAGTGTGATGAGCATTCACAGAAAAGCTGCCTGAAACACTAGGATTATCAAGTAGTTTCCCAAAGAAGATATTTGTTTCCAGCAGTTCCACCCTTCACATCATTAAGGGATGTGGCATCAGAAATCACTGCATCTTTAAAGATCTGAGCTACCTCCTCAACAGAGGGAAGAAAAAGGAGCCACATATTTCCAATGCTTTTGGCCTTCAAATTATCACATAGTTTCACACACTTGGGTTATTTCTGTAGACTTGGCCCAAGTATATTTCATATACTTGGAGGACCTTATGACACAGCTATGAAAACACTTGTTGGTGTTTTTCACAGATGCAGGGGAAAAAGCCCACTGAGTATCTTCTAAGTGCTGAGCATTGATGAGGTGTCTTCCCATTATTTAATTCAACTGTAAATAATCAAATTTCCTTACAAAAGGCGAGTGACGAGTATCCTCCCTATTCCAAAAATCTGAATACAATTCCTTTATACAATAAAGAATGTCAGATAAAGCTTACACTGCAATTCCCCCAGGGTGGTGAAGTGGAAAGGGCGCGAGCTTTGGAGCCAAGCGCTTCTAGAGAACAGCTTTATCTTGATCGTCCACGAGTGTAGTGAACCTCCACAAGGTAGTGGACTTCTTTGAGTCCCAATTTCTTCACTTGTGAGACAGAAAGAATATTACCAGCCTTGTCATGTTATTTATCGTAAGGGTTAAATCATACCTGTGGACTATCTGAGCCACTGTGGATACTCAACAGTTGGTCCCCCCACCCCCTGCCGTCTCTTCCCTCTTAGATGCTTATTTTGTGTCTATCATCTAATTCATGACACCTCTTTTCTTGCCCTTTCCTCTCCCATCTCCCACGTGGCAGAGACTTTTTCAAGAAGCAAAGGCACTTACGGCCAAGTAAAAAGAGAAATGGAAGGAGGAGGGGCAAGATAGGGTTAGGGAATTAAGAGATACAAACTACAGTGTATAAAATAAATAAACTACAAGGGTAGATTGTACAACACAGGGAAATATAGCCATATTTTGCAATAACTTTAAATGAAGTATTAGCTATACAGATATTGAATCACTATGTTGTACATCTGAAGCTAATATAATGTTGTAAATCAACAATGCTTCAATTAAAAAGAGACAGGAAAGAAGAAAACTCTCCAGAGAAAGGGATAAAATCTGGATGAACTCACTATAACAACAACAAAATGGTAATTATGTGAGGCAAAGGATGTGTTAACTATTGTGGTAAACATTTCACAATATATTCGTGTTATCAAATCATCATATCGTACACCTTAAGCTTGCACAGTATTTTATGTCAATTAGATCTTAGTAAAGCTGGAGGAGGGGGGACCAAAGAAAGAACCAGACCACTCCCAATTGGTAGGTGGTAATTTTAATAAGCAAGGGAACTTACATTCGAGGCTTGTCTTGGGCAGCCAAAAGACAAATAGATTTCCACACCGTCCTGCCATTTCCACATCCACTGGCCAGAATCTTAAAACTATATACAGTCCTTAAATGGGTTCAGTCATGTATACTGCCCAGATGGTCTTAACAGCACATTTCTCTCTCAAGGTGCATCTTTGAAAATCTTCTACTATGGGAACCACGGGCAGAATGCACATTCCAAGGACAGGGAACCAGGTGAGGTGCCTGTGATTGCCCACGTCCAGCTCTCAGGTCAACTCACAAGCGTGTCCTCTCCATGGCCTCCTCCAACACTAACAGAAACTGAACCTAAGTTTACCTAAGGAGACTGTTTAACTTCTTTTTTTTTTAATTGAAGTATAATTAACATTTGATACTATATTAGTTTCAGTTATATAACATAATGGTTATATATTTGTAGATATTGCAAAATGCTCACTACAGGTCTAGATGACATTTGTCACCATACATACTTGCAAAGTTTTTTTTATTCTCAAAGGAATTATTTATTAACATTGAAAAATATTCACAATGGAAATGAAAAATTAGAATGAAAAGTTGCTTACATACCAGAATCATAAATTTGTGTATATGTAAAAATAACCACAGGAAAATAATTAAAATCTAATTTTATCTTTATGGGTGGATTATGAATGTGTTTTCTTTTATTTCTTTATCTTTTATAATTATTTTTTTTAATTCAGATGAGAACCGTTAAGATCTACTCTCTTAGCAACTTGCAGATATGCAGTATAGTATTATTAACCACAGTCACCTTGCTGAATATTGCACCCCCAAGACTTATTTATTTTCTCACTGGAGGTTTACACCTTTTGGCTTCCTTCAGCCGTTTTGCCCACCTCCAACCCCAGGCTGCTGGCAACCACCATGTTAAATGCAAAGAGTAGCAGACCTCTTACCCATAATCACCTCACATCTCCACGTCTTCTCCGTTGTTTTCATAATATTATTACACTAATCATGTAGAAGCTTTTCACTCCCAGATACCCCTTACTTTGCACATCTCTGTATCTCAGTCTTACACGCTGTATCTGTCAATATAGATCTCTGTATCTCTGCATCCACCTTTCCCATCTCCGCCTCTGTTCACCTGCATCCCTCGGACTCTACCTCCGGACGGTCACACCTTAGTTTCACAGAGAATAGCCTTGCCTATCATAGTCTCTGTTTGCCTCATATTAAAGTTGGTGGAGTGCTTGTCGGCTGGGCCTTCTAGATAAATTTCGTAAGACCATCTTTGAAGATAGGATGGTTTCCAAATCTCTCTGAATCCTCCTTATTACTTAGCACAATATTTTGCACACAGAATGAGTTTCATAAGTGGTGTAGAATGAGACACACCTAACCCTAATTCTTCTTCCATCTTTATCTTCAGAAGTCTCCACCTGTGTCCTCAGTTGAGTCCAAAAAGAAAAATAGGACAATAAAACTTCTGCAATCAATTCTCCTCCATGACAAGGAAATCTTGCTAAGCAGACTGATGCCTATTTTAAAAATACCAAAACATGTGAAATAATCACATTAGTCAGAATAGTAGTCATAGCAGATGTCAAAGACGCCGCCACTTTTCGAGCTCCAGCCGCACGTGTCGTAGTATGCTCAGTGCTTTACAGGCAACACCTCCTTTTATGCGCACAGATGAGCAGAAGTTTGATTGCTACTTTGTATACAGTGAAACTGTAGCTTAGAGAATACAACTTACCTAAGACGGCACAGCTTGCGCATGGAGAAACAGGGACTCCAACTTAAGTCTCTTTGGCTCTAAACCTGTCTTTTGAGACTGCTACTCTGAAATAGCTCCTGCTGTCTTGGGAAGCGCCCACTCTTTCTCCAGTCCTCTGTTCCTCCAGTGTCAGCTCTGGCTTCTCTTGACTGGAGGTATGACTAGGCTCAGCGCCATCGTCACTTTTATTATCGTTGGCTTTTCAACAGCTCTTTCTTAAAAATCTCAGTGCAAATCAAGTTCTCCCCTCTTTGAACAGCTGTAGTTCTTTAATCTTCATCCTAAGTTAATCATGCCACAGGCTGCACCCCATGTGTACTACAGAGGCAGAAACTGCTTTCAGAGGGTTCTGAGTTTAGACAGATGTATAGAAAGACTGCAGTAAAATGTATGAGGAACATGAACAATGTATTGAGATCATATGGCACACAACTCGCAGTTAATTGCTTACAAAGTCATCCTCAAAGACTATCAGCTCCTGAAGGCAATCTGCATTGTCTTTGAGTCACTAATATCTTGCAAAATTCTGGGCCCAAGGTAGACAATGCATGATTATCGACTTCATGAATGAGTGAGTGCGTGGACAGGGCTCGGCTGGCGGCAGCAGGCCTGGGGAGAAGGCACCCTGGCAGGGTCTGGCTTCCGGGATTCCTCTAGGTCCCGTGCAGGGAGGTCCTGGAGCCCCGGGGCTGAGAGTGCGAGGAGAGTCCCCTCATCCCAGCTTGTGAAAGTGACTGCTCTGCATACATGGGCTGTGCCTCACCCCAGTGCTGGGCTCTTCAGTCCTCGCCCTGCCAGTGACAGCTCCTGCCTCTCCACTGCCCAGCTGAGTGCTTGGGGAAGGAGGCTCTGGGGACAGGACTGCTGGGGGGGGAGGGCAGAGGGCAGGGAGAGAGGTAGGTGTCACTTCCCAGAGGTGGAGGATGTGATGGAGCCTGCAGTTAGCGGAAGTCTCGGTTCTGAGCATCATCGTTTTCTGGTTTATTCATTGGACGAATGTTTTAAATATGTCCTACTCCCATCTGACATCCTTGACATTAAGAATCAGAAAATGAGTGCATTACTTTGTGTTCTTTGGGGATGAGAAGGCTTATGTCAGGCAGGGTTTGGAGCCCACGTGGGGAGATGGTCATCATACCTCATGGGAAGCAAAGTAGACTGAGGAGAGAGAATGTTTATTCAGGTTTGTTTTCCTTCAGGTCCATTTCTGAATGCTGCTGTAGAACTTGGTTCATGAACCAGCTGTTTGTAGAGGACAGGTTCCTGGGAAACCCGGAGGAAGGAGAATAATGGCAAGGAATCTTTGCAACTGTGCACTGATTTCTTTTTTGCTTCTCTCAGGCTGACTGAACTTCTCCTGGAATGTACTTCCAGCAGAACAAGCAGCAGTGCCAGTGCCTCCCAAGTGCCCCCTCAAGTGGCCCACCCGGCTGCCCGTGCCCCGCCCCCTCCGGTCTCCCTCTGCTGCGGCCCCAGCTCTGGGGGGGGGGGGGGTTGCTGCTGCTGCGTGAGCCACCAAAGGCCCCGGATTCTCCCACCAGGGCTGGCACCAGAGCCCCAACCTCAGGGAGTGGGAGCCCTGGGGGAGCTCTGGGTGTTGCCACGACTCTGGGGGCTCCTGCTGACCTGGATCTTGCCCACAGGAGCAGCAGTGGCAGCACTCAAGTAACGTAGACCTGCCCCTCTGAACCTTTCCTCCCCTCACACCCTTTCTTCCATTCTGGAGTCTGAGATGCTAAAATGTCGTGTTTGCCCAGGGCTCACCCTGTGCTCCCCACAAGCTCCCAGTCCCCCCTAACCCTAGGCACACCTCCATGGAACCATCAGGCCCTAAATCCCAGTACGGGAAAAAGTGTTTTTTTAGTTCCCACATCCCGCTCCTTGCCCTCGATGTCTCACACAAAGCATCACCTCCCTGCACCCTTGCCCCGCCCACGCGGATCGGTGTTTCTCCAGGTCATCGCTCAGTTCAGGTCCCAGACATCCTAAGGAGCATACACGCTTGTCCAGACAACCTCCCAAAGACAGAGACCCAGAGCAAGTTCAATGACTTCCTCCTTTAATCTGGAGAAGGGACCTTCTTCCCTCCTGTCAGCCCCAGGCCTGGGGACTAGAAATGCCATGTGTATACAGGGGCCAGTGGTTCTTACGCTTACTGTGGACTCATAGTAATTTAAAGGATGTTCATAATATGGACCACATTATATTTTTATAACATTCTTTGAAAACTAAGCAAGAAAAACACAACCAACAGAATGAAAACACGAAGATAAAAGGATTCAGAAACTTCTAAGTGATGGCCATTCTGACTGGTGTGAGTACAATAGAAACTAACACACTTCGATTTAAAAGGAGATTCAGATAGTGTGCAGAGAGAGCAGATATAAGGGCTGAGACCAGCGGGAAGCCCCAGTCTCTTACTCTTTTAATTATTTCACGTGATCTGACTGATATGACTTCACCCTCCAGATAACTTTGGCTCATTGCAAACTGCTTCAGAAATGATGATTTTTCCATTAGGTGAGCATCACGGTGTAACAAGAACAGCTGTAATGTTAAGTATAGATAATAATACAGTGACGATAGTAACAGTATTACCACCTTTTTTGCGGACCTGCTCACGGCTTGACTTCACACACCTTCTATGCAGCCTTTCCAACAAGGTATGAGGCAGATACTGTTTACATTTCATATGTGATGAAACTAACCAAGGCTCAGAGAGAGTAACTCGCTCGGCCACGCTCTTGGCTGGAGGGAGAGCCCAGGATAAGCCCAAGCCTGTCTGCCTGCAAAGACCTTACCGTCTCCCTGGGTTGCTCAACCTCCTAACTGCGGGTTTTACTTCTTAAGATCAGATCAGATAAAGTGTTGGTTGTGTCTGATAGTGCCTAATACTAGTCTAAGTTCAATCATGCACTTCCTGGGTTAAGACCTACAGTCTCCACACCTCTGTCCCTTTTTCTGCTCAGTGGGCCCCACATCATACCTCTCAGAGCAGCCAGAGTCTGATCTTGTCACATCCCTGCTTCAGAGAGTTGCCAGTCATCTGACGAGTGGACCCAAGGGGCCCCTTCCTCCCTGCTTCCCCAGCTGCTTTCAGTCCTATGAACATGCCACAATCCCTCCCGTCCCCTGTGCTGTCCCTTCACACAGGCTGTCCCTTCACTCTAGCATGTTCTTCACCCTCCTCTATTCCTATTTATCCGTTAGATCTCAGCCCATGTTCAGGAATTCAGGAAAGCCTTTTCTGGTCTCCCTGGCAGGGTTAGCTCTCCCCCATCCTGTGTGTTCCCAGCCCTCAGCCACTCTCCTGTCAAACACTACATCAGGAGTGTCATTGGCTATTTTTCTGTGTGACCCTTTGATTAATGCTTGTCTTCTTCACTCAGCTAAAAGCTCTCTAAGAACCAAGGCTACATTTGATTGTTTTGTTATCTTACCACTGTATCCAGGATGTGGCTTAATGCTTTATACGTAGTCACTACCCAGTAGCTGAATGAGTGCACGCAAGCAGCGAAGAACCGATGAATCAACATCGTTAACATTGTCATCATTCCTTCAATCTGTATGAGCACTGAAATACCTTTCTTAATTGCTCCAGCCCCACGGGACATATGTAGACCAAAATACATGTAGAGTCTACCTGAAACTGAAATTTAACTGAATATCCTGTATTTTTAGTGGCTAAACTGGACAGCTCTACCACAGGCATGTGACTTTTTGGGCTGTAAGACACCCATGTTCATGTCTGGCTCACAGTCTCATTCTCCCGCTGGCTTCTGTGTGAGGCTTACTCTCTGGAGCGAGAAGGTGAAGACTTTGGAAGGTGGTGCCTCGTGATCCTTCTTTCTCTTTTCTGCGCTCCTACCCTGAGCTGACATCCATCAAAGCCCTCAGCACGCTGCATTACAGATGTCTGTTTACCTCTGTGTTTTCCTTGTTAGACTGTAAGCCCCTTGAGGACAGAGGCTGGGAGTAGCTGCTCAGCGTGTTTGTTGAGTGAATGGATGATGACTGTTCTCAGCCTAATTCTAGGAATCTGATAGGTGATCTGTAAATACTTGTTGAGTGAACTGGATTTAATAAGCTCCCCTTGATGAACTGAGATCTTACCCATTTAGCATAAAGTGTTTGACATAATGACTATAGTAGGGAAGACACTAAAGAAGTAGTCATCACCAAGAAGAAAACACAATTTCCTTAGATTAGAGGTCAGCTTCCAGGGAACATGTCGGTCTGAGTAACTTGTGCTCCCAAGATGCTTCGGGAAGATGTCTGACTCAGGTTCAAGCAGAGGCTGATCCCCGGAGATACTATAGGAGGTGTCACGGGTGCCAGGGAGGTTGCTCTCAAGGAGACTGTGATTATAAGCTTCATAAATGTGATCTGGGTTTCACCAAGACTTAGGGATGTACCTCTACTTATGTGTGTGTGTGTGTGTGTGTGTGTGTGTGTGTGTGTGTGTGTGTGTGATCTCTCTCTATATATACTTATATATGCAAATACAAATGTATCATCTTTATTGAGATATAATTCATATACCATACAGTTCATCCATTTAGAGTGTACAATTCAGTGCTTTCAGTGTATTCACAGAACTGTGTAATCATCATCACAATCTAATTTTAGAATATTTTCATCACTCCAAAACAAAATCCTGCAGCGGTGAGCTGTCACATCCCATTCCCCTCAGTCCTCCTCTCTGTCTCTGCAGATTTGCCTGTTCTGGACATTTCACATAAATGGAATCAAACAGTACGTGGTTTTTTGTGACTGGCTTCTTTCACTTAGCGTAATGTTTCCAAGGTTCATTTGTGTTGCAGCACGTATCAGAACATCGTTCCTTCACATGGCCAACCAACTCTCCATTGCGTCGGTACACCACAGGTGTTTATCCATTCATCAGCTGAGGAACATGCCTGCATTGTGACCACTATAAACAATGCTGCTATGAAACATTTATGTACACATTTTTGAGTAGATGTTTTTATATTTCTTGGTGGGATTTTCATTCTACTAGGAGGGGGATTGTTGGATCACGTCATAACTTCATGTTTAACTTTTGAAGAACTGCCAAACTGTTTTTCACAGTGGCTGTATCACATACATTCCCCTCAGTAGTGTACTGAGTGTTCCACTTTCTACATATCCTCCTCAACACTTGTGATTGTGTATCTTTTTAAAATTATAACCACGTTAGTGTGTGAAGTGGTATGTCTTCATGATTTTGATTCGCATTTCCTTAATGACTAGTGATGTAGGGCATCTTTTCATGTGCTTATTGGCCATTTGTATATTTTCTCTGGAGAAATATGTATTAAGATCCAGTGTCCATTTCTAAACTGTGTTATCTTTGATATCTTTTTATTATTGAGTTATAAGTGCTCTTTATATATTCTAGACACAAGTCCCTTTTCAGATATATAACTTACAAACATTTCTGCCATTCTGTGAGTCAGCTTTTCACTTTCTTAATGTTATCAATTGCAGCATAAATGTTTTTTAAGTTTTATGAAGCCCAATTTTTCTATTTTTTAAACTTTGGCCCTTATATATCTGGTGTTTTATCTAAGAATTCATTGCCTAATCCAACACCATGAAGATTTACTTCCATGTTATCTTCTAAGAGTTTTATAGTTTTAGCTCTTACATTTAGGTCTTGATCTATTTTGAATCAATTTTTGTATATGATATGAAAAATCGTATACAGTAGTCTGTCAGTATCCAAGGAGGGTTGATTCCAAGGCCCTCTCTTACACTAAAATCCAGGATGCTCAAGCCCCCTATGGAGAATGTGCAGTATTTGTATATAATCTACACACAACCTCCTGTATACTTTAAATCATCTTTAGATTACTTATAACTAATACAATGTGAATGCTATGTAAGTCTGCACACAGCAAATTCAAATTTTGCTGTTTGAAACTTTCTGGACATTTAAAAAATATTTTTGTTCTGAGATTGGTTGAATTTGTGAATGCATAACCTGTGGATACAAAAAGCCAACTGTATTTTAATCTTAATTTCAGCTGTAAATTCTTATGATCAATATAATCTTACTGTACAAATTTCTCTTTTCATCTTTCTATATACTGACACTCTCTATCATGACAGCTTTATATTTATCTCTTTTTCTCCCTTGTTCTACTTCAAGCTGTAGTTTTAACTCTGTTTCTGTCTATTTTTCTAACTTGATCTCTATAATTTGAATCTAATATTAAGACCACAAATAACATCAGAGTTTATCTAGCCCAACTGAGGCCCAGAGAATATAAGTGATTTTGCTGGAGACCAGACAAGTTTTAATGTCTCCTTTGTGTTAATAAAAGAGATTTTATAAAGACTAAAGACACTTTTCAGGAGTAAATTAAACTCAAGACTAAATTTAGGCAAAAACATATAGTAAGGTATCAAGTCTCTAAACTGGAAGGTAGTTTATTTTTAAAATCCATAGCAAACAATAACTCAGACATAAAAAGTTAACCTATATCTTTACATTCAATCTCATCTTCTTTCCAGCTGGCTCGTGTCTGCTGACGTCTTGCCCGGTACCCCATCAGAGAACCAGCGCTTTTCATTGGCTTCTGGGACTTATCACTAGACTGATTTTTATAATGTCATTCAACAAACATTTACTGGGCACTTTCTAGGAGTCTAGCTTCCTGCTAGGCACAGTCTTCTGTCACCAAGGTGCTCAACATCTGGTGATGAAACCAGACCCATCAGCAAAGAAGTACAGTATTTGTAGAGCGTATAAAAGAAGACTGGCTGCTGCTTCTAAAAATGGTTCATTTTACCTGGGGTGGTGGTGAGAACAGAGCCAAGTAAAACTGATGGCGACACTGTTGTCTGAGCTAAATGTAGTGGAAACATCAGTAGATGTTTGGCATACAAGGGGAGTAGTGGTGGGGGAGAGAGTGTTCTGAGCAGAGGAAAGAATTCTGAGAAAAGACAGTGAAATGAAGCACCAGCCTATATTGGGAGCAGTTCTGAGGATGCAGCTAAAGACTTCTCAGTGACCAAAGACAGACTGGCATTTGCGTTCTCTAAATCAATGGATATTGGTAACCCAGCGATGCTATACTGGTAATACTCCATGAGGCTGCGGATCTGATTAAGCTGACTCCATTCACCAGGATGATGGACTGTCTGAGAGTTTACTATGATGAAGAAAGTAGTTGGTTTAGATTTGCACTAGACTCAGAATATTATTGTGCGATGGTGAGAGTGTTGCAAGATAGTCAGAAAGCCTTTCAGAAGCCCCGAATTGTCTGTACGCTCAGGAGCACGACGTGCCTAGCCTGGTTTTTTATCATTGCCATTAACTGAGCAACATTATCAGATTTGCAGATTTGAGCACGTTTGCAAAAAAAGGAGCTAAAATAGATACATATCTCCACTGTGTGTCATACCCCCTTGTTTCTACGCCTGCTCCACCTACGTGTTTCCGGCTCCAGCCTCTCTCTCTGCCTCCCTCCTGTATATGTTCACATTGCCTTACGTACCCATTCAGTGCCCCATCATTACCCTCATGGTGCTTGCTTTCTTTTTCATCTTGTAGTGCCTCCGGTAAGGGGGTTGTAAACAGAACTGGGGAGCTCTTCTGCTCTGTTTAGTATTAACTTTTCTTTGTTCGCCCTGATGCCGTACTTATGTGTCCTTGTTCCTTCATCTGTTAAACAGCCACAGTGGCAACAATCTGTCATACTGCTTTTTGCCTTTATCTTTACCCTGGTTGACACATAAGTACTATGTGGCTTAAATATGCATCTGACCTATTGAAGATGAGCTTAGGGAGGAAAATTCAATGGTACCCTGGTGCCAAGGTAAGGCTCTGGCTGCTTCAGTTCTTGAGGGTAGCAGTCACCTGACAGAAAGAATTCCATGGAAAGATTGGAAGGTATCTTAGACAACAAAACGTTATCTTCATTTCAGGGATGAGTTCCAGCACCTCGGCTATTAGAATGATGTGAGGGGAACAGAAATGGAAAGAAGGTTGTGAAATGGTACAAAGGAAAAAGTCTTATTGACTCTGCTGAAAACATACATCTTCGTGCATGAAGGGCAAGTTTTATGTTCTCATTCTCAGGATCAAGGCGTCAGGAAGACTCCAGTAAATTCTTTTAAGTTTCAGCAAGCCAGGGTCCCAAAGGATAGTAACTTCTGAAAGGGGTCTCAGTATAATAAAACATAGAGTGCTTCTCTGTGCATCTGTAACTCAAGGTAACTTCCTCTCATTAGCTACTGATTTCCCAAGGCCTCTGTCTCTCAATAACTTGGCTGTGAATCCTGGTTCTGCCATTTCCAAGCTTATGACCTACAACAAATTACTACTTTTTTGAACTTATGTTTTCTCAGCTATAAAATAATGATAATAATATGTACCTCACAGGGCTATTTTGAAGATTAAGACAGTCAATATGTGTCAAATTCTTAGCCAAGTGACAATTATATAGTAAATGCTCAGTAAATTATCTCTAGATTTATGTGTGCTTTTTCCAAGTCTCCTCTGTCTTTTTACTTAATGCATCCATATATGCTGCTATCCTCGTGCCTCCTGTCTCTTTCACGTGTGTTCCACTGTCAATTTGTGCCATTTACACGTCTGTATTTTTTTTAAATCTATAACTTCATCTCTATCTTTTGCCATGTATTTTACTCCATCTATTCTATTTTTGTATTTTTGTAGATACCTATATTCTCAGCTCTCTTTTTATATCTTTATATCAACTTTGTAAATCACTACATTGTTGCACTTACTTGTAGATTCGCGTTATCATTTTTGATAGATTTATATCTTTATATTTCTAGCCATATCTATTTCAGTTTACATGGCTATTTCTAAACAGCCTCATCTATCTATAGATATTGTTGAAATCACTAACACCTCACTGTCATCATCAACGTGCTTTCCAGGCTCTCTCCCCTGACCCTCCTCCCACTGCTCTTTGTAAAAAGCAAGCAGCAGGGAGTAACAAGGGTTGCCGTGCTCCTCGGCCTCTGGATTGAGCACCATCAGCTCATTCCCCAGTGGTTTAAGATGTGTAGACCAAGCCTGATTGCCTGCCGTCCTTCCACTCACCTATCCATCCACTCCTCAACAGGCTTCCACTAAGTCAGGAATACAGGGACACAAAGATGAATAAGACAGAGATTCTCAGGAAGTGCATGTTCTATCAGAAGGTGAGTGGGAGAGACACACTGTTAGGATTCAGTAATTCACACTGTGAAGGGGCCAGTGGGTCTATGTTCTGTTTTGTTTTTTCACTAATTTCCTGACTACCTTTTAGGGCAAGACCAAGCCCAGGGCTATCTAAGTTCAGCGCATATTGGCCAGGTTGTGTGATCAGAGAAATAATTTCACTGTTGTAGTGAAAGAGGCTTAGTCTGGGACTAGAGCTACTTGGAGCCTTGTCCCTCCGAGGCAGCCGTTAGCTGTAGGTCCCAAACAGGTTCATCTCTCCCGAGTCCCTCCCTGTAGAATGGGGGCCAGATAAGTCCTGGGATCCTTGTTGCCCCGACCCCCTGAAAGTCTATAATTCCACTCAAGTTTGGAATAACGGTGTCTAGAGACCCCTTTGGAACGAGTGATGGGATCCAGAACTCGGACTCTAAAATCAGGCTGGTCCAGGCAGAGACGTCCCCATGGGAGGGATTTCAGAATCCTGACTGGCATGTGCACTGTAGGTCACAAAGCATTTTCACATGGATTATCTGATTTTATCTTCGTGAGAATCTGGGGAAGTAAGTATTTTCTCTCCCATCTTCATATGAGGAAACTAAAGCCCAGGGAGGTAAATGGCTAATGAAGTGCTAAATCAGTTATCTCATTTAATTCACACAATAATCCAAAGACTTTTCTATTTCTTCTTCTTTCTCCTCTTCTTTTTTCTCTTCTTCTTTCTTCTTCCTCCCCTCTTACTCTTTCTCCTCTTTTTTTTTCTTCTTTCCATTTTATAGATAAAAAATCCAAGGTTTATGGAAGTTAAGGAGCTTTCACTCCATCAGCAAGCATGAGAGCTCAGATTCAATCCCAGAATCTGTCTAACTTTCAAGTTTCTACTCAGAATCTTGGTCAGAATCTTAAATGCTACAGGGGCTGAAGGTTTACATCAACAAGGGAAATGATCCAGGTAGAAGGAGTGTTTTACTTTCCTTAAATTTCACTAAAGGAAAATAGGGGGACAAATAAACCAATAAAATGAAACTTACATTTGGCATTGCATTGTGGATAGAGGAAATAATGATGGAGAATTGTGGAAAAGAAAAATGTATGCCCTGTCTAAAAAGGGGGCAGCTGTTAATCATGTTGATGGAAGGTAGTGTCACCTATGCTAGAACGTTTGACTTCAGAAGAAAAGATTGATAACTAGAATCTTAAGTAAAATCTCTCTTTCTAAATTCCAAAGATTACTAACAAATTGATGTGAGCAAAACCTATGTAGGCCCAAGATAAAAAGATACTCCATCCTGACAGTGTCAGGTTCACAGGGTGCCAGGCTGTCATTTCTCGCCTGCACTGTGCTGTCTCCAAGGACCACTTCATAGCATCAGTGAGCACGGCTGTAAGTAAAGCCATCAGCTTGCTCAGCTCAGGTCTGGGATGCGGCAGACAACCATCAGTCCAGGTGTGTTGGCTGCTTATGGTCAGCATTCACTCGGAGTGGATGTTAGATACTTTGAATATCATTCTTGCCTGGATGCTTTTGCATAGAATAATTGCCTTAATCCTCACCACAAGTCAGGAAAATAGATTTGTCTCCATTTTGTAGATGAGTAAATGAGCATTCAGGCTGGTTATAAAGGTCACAGTTGTAACCCAGGATATTAGACTCAGCTGTAACCCAACATTCTCTTCACTTTGCAGAGTTGCCTCTATCTTTGAGGTGATTTTAATGCCTGTGATTTAATTTCAAGAGGGATTTTTCCCCCTCTGGTATATCCTTCTGGTGAGAATCTGAGATTAGGAGAAAGGTAGAAGTCTGGAATCATCTTTCAAGGGAGAAGACAGCTTTTCCAACCCTCATCATCCCCACCACCAGGCCTTCTAGGGATGGAGAAAAACTGACAGGGTGAAGGAGGAGGGAAAACACAAGAACCTGCTCCTCCATATCTGAGTAGCTTCGGCACTAAGGCAAGACACTCCCACATTCTGTAGGTGACTGCAAGGACAGGCATACAGGGAGGGGACTGGCCGCTGCAATGCCAGTCTGGGCGATGAGCTAGGCAGATGCCAACCAGTTGTCTCATGGCCTAAGCCAGACCCAGACGCCTTTATATAAAGACAGCCCTCTGTCCAAATGTCTCAGCCTGAATGACTGCTTGCCTGTGAGGAGGGTGAGTACAGGGGTTGGGTCTTGGGATTGGGGTCTGGATGATGGTCAGGGGGTGCGCAGATTCACAAGTGCACAGTGAGGGGAGAAGCTGGGACAGAGGAAGAATGGTACATTCCCCAGAGAACAGTCTGGTGGACTTTTAATGGGAGAAGAAAATCTGTGGAGTCTGGGTGAAGATCTGGGGCCGTGAAGTCAGTGTATTTGCCTTGGATAACCCTGGGCTCTTCCTCAGGTGCCATCTTCCCTCATCAGGACCTCTCTCCCTGGAAAAGATGCACTGATAGTTTACATCTTGTGAGCAGACTTGTGTGTCGGAAGTTTACCTTCCTCAAGGGCATATATACTTAAATTCTTAGATATTCATTACAAATGGACAATGGAAGTTTTGCCCATCATTGCCAATATTCAGTATGCTCGGGAGTTTATTGAAATGCATTTTGTTGGATGAGCTAACTGGCAAATCAGCCCCGCTGCCGTGCTGGTCACTGGGCACGTGAACAGGCAGCGATGGCGGCGGGGGGCGGGGGGCACAGGAGTGGGGACTGCCCTGAGTTTCTCTCTAGCTAAATGTGGTGGTAGACAGCGTGTCTGCATCTTCCACATCGTGTTTGTAATGTTCCCGCAGTATAGAGTCTCATGTGTGTCTGAATGTCAGTCTTGTGATTTAGGAAACTTGCACTTTTTGGGTTACCCCGTCTTAGGTAACTGCACCCTGCCGTGGAGAAAACACTTCTGAAGTTAGCAGACTGTGCCGGTTCGGGTCATTAACATCAGCAACCTGTTTGGGCCAGTTGCCATGTTGGTCCTGGGCCTTTCCGAGGCTGGTGTATTTTGCATGTGTGTGTTTTGCATATGCCCAGGAGGGCTTATTTAAGAAAATTCACCTTAAAAAATTGAATAGAGAGAAACAAACATTTTATGCTGGGTTTGAGCTGCCCAGTAGCTGACTGGATCCTTTACTCTCCAGTGGACACTTTCTTTGAGGGCAAATAGTGCCTGAGTGCTGGTTCCCCACATGCATTTTCACACGTGTGCACATATGTGTGTGCTGCCAGTGCGTGTGCTCGAGGATATCCAAGCTCCTGTGGGTGTGGAGTCCCCACTTTGGGCTACAGCCTCGGAAGCATGGTGTTACTCTACTTCCTATAGTGCTCCCTCCCGCCTGGTAGGTCTGAGGACATGATGGCATTTTCTTGTCATCAGCGCCCTCTTGTGCTGGACACTGGTATGCCCACCTACGATCCTGGCTGTGCCTTTGAAGCTTCCTCAGGTCAGGCGCTTTGGCAGATCCAAGGCAGGTCTTGCGGTCAATGGTAACTAAATTTGGGTCCAGCTAACTCAGTAAGGATTCTTGGGTTCAAAGCTGAGAGTGTGGGAAGAGAGGCCAGGGAAGAAGCAGGGTCCTGTCCCTTCCTCCCCCAAAACTCTCACCTGCCTCACCCTGGTCTTTCTACCCTCAGGTTCTGCCTACCTGCTTGCATCAGAACCATGTGTGACCAGCCACAGATTCAGTGTTGCCTGCCACAACCCCAGTGCTTTGTGAAGGGTTCTCTTATCCACCCCTCCCAGCCCCTCTCTGCCAAGAGCCAGGTGATGGTCCAAGCCCCTTATGAGATGCAAATTGTGGAGTGCCCTGCACCATGCCCAGTTCAAGCTTCCCAGGTGAAGTGCCAGGCTCCACGCCCGTCTAAGACCACCCAGGCTCCGTGCCAGCCTCAGATCTCCTGGACCCAAGACGCAGGCCGGTCTGAGGTATCCCACGTGCAATATGAAGCCCCATACCCTGTGCAGACCTGCTTTGTGGAATGTGCTCCAGCTTGCTACCCAGAAATTTGCTACGTGGGATGCCCAGTCCACACCTATGCACCCTGTCCAGCTCCTCAGCCGGTCAGGAATTATGTAGCAGGACCCCCAGTATGCCAGACGCAGGGGAGATTCTCCACCCAGGGCCGATATCAGGGCTCCTACAGCAGCTGTGCCCCCCAGCATCAGTCCCGGGCTTCATTTGGCACCTCTGCACCCCGATGCCAGACCCAGGGCTCTTATGGGGGCTTCACTGCACAGCGTCGCTCTCAGAGCACCAGCAGATGCCTCCCTCCTCACCAGCTGCAGCCTTCTAGCCGCAGCTGCTCCCCGCCGCGGCGCTCCGTGCCCTACTACAGCAGCTGCCTGCCACCAAGATGCTCCTCGGGCTCCTCCAGTTACTGCACCCCGCCCCGCCGCTCTGAGCCCATCTACAGCAGCGGCTGTCCGCGGCGTCCCACGTCAGGCTGCTCCCAGAGGTGTGGACCCAAGTGCCGAATAGAGATTTCCTCCCCGTGCTGCCCCAAGCAGGTCCCCCCTCAGAAGTGTTCTGTTCAGATTCCTCCCATCAGACGCTGCCCCGAGAGTTGTGCCCCACGACCCTCCTGGGGTACCTCCTGCCCGGAGCTGAGGCCACACGTAGATCCACGTCCACGCTCAAGCTTCTGTCCTCCGCAGCGTGTGAACCAATGTCCAGAGCCGTCACTGAAGCCATGTCCACGTCCTTCTCCACGCCCACGTCCCCTTCCGGCTCCACGCATGTACCCACGGCCAGAACCGTGTGCAAGTCCAGAGTTCCGGCCATGTCCTCCACCATGGCGACTTTCAGAACCCAGTCTGTGTCCGGAGCCACGTCCAGCCCCGCGTCCTCACCCAGCAGAGTGTGAGCTTCCAGAGCCATGTCCACGTCCACAGCCCCGTGAGCGTCCAGAATCTTGTCTGCCTCCAGAACCAATTCCTCTTCCTCCACCCTGCCCAAGCCCAGAGCCATGTGTGGCGCCTCCGCGTTGTCTCGGCCCATGCTTGGGCCCAAATCCAATGCCAAGCACAGGAGACCTAGGCTGTCGTGAGTCCAGTCCATGCCGCCTGGATACCGAGGCCCCCAGCTATGGCCCAGCTGGTTATAACCAGGGGCAGGAAAGTGATGCTAGCTGTAGACCTTGTGATGTGTTTCCAGAGCCGAGGGGTCTTGGTGGGTGCAGACACCAAGGAGGCACCTGTGTTGGAGTGAAAAGTGGGGTCTGTGCTGGAGCAAAGAGTGCCTATTTTTAAAGAAAGTGTGACTGAGACATCCTTGCCTCCTGCCCTGAAAATGTTGCTCCTGCATTCCCAGCTGCCACAGTTTCCAACATGTTCTTGTTTGTGTGTCTCCAAACATGTTCAGAGCCTCCCTGCTGCAGAGGTGATGTCCAAACTCCTTTGCGTGCCATCTCAGGGTCCACACCTGAGTCTCAGGCACCTCTCCAGCCTCACGTCTGACTCCTCCCTTGAACACACCCTCAGTTCTAGGCAGGCCTGTTTGGCCACCAGCGCACATGTCTTGGGAGTTCCCCAGGACACGCCTTCGGTGTCCCTGCCTCCAAGCCTCTTCTCACTCTTTCCCCAAGACCTGGACCACTTCTCTGCTACTTCCAGCATCTGAAATCCAACCCATCTTTCAAGACCTCTTCCTTGGAGTCTTTTCTCCTTGTTCCTACCTACAGGAGCCCGTGCTGACTTCCTAGAACTCATCGCATAGTCCACACCATCCATTTGGCAAGTGCCTTGTAGCATCTCTTGAACTGTTGTTTCACTTTTCAGGTGTGTCTGTCTTACTTGCCCAACTTGGTTGTAAACTCCCATTTGAGTTGAGTCAGAGTCGCCCCGAAGCCCCGTGCTTCACCTGGGGGCAGGCAGCTGCTCAGCAAGGCCTGTGGGCTGGCTCAGCACAGTCTGTCCTGATGGGCAACCCCAGGCTGGGAGCAAGAGGAAGCCATGTAACAATAAAGATGGTGACACCCTCCCAGCCTAGGTCCTGCGTAATACCTGTGCTTTACTCCTTCTTGACTCTCTGGGATGAGTTTTTATTTTATATTTATCCATTATTTTTCTTCTTGGCTTTATTTTACCCATGGTCTGAGCTTTCCTGAGACTAGATTGGGTGGGCTGCCTTGAGGGTTTTCTGTCTCCCCTCAGTGTCCCTGGTTCTTGCTGGAAAAGGATGGATGAAAAGGCACGAGGAACAGCAGAACAGGGAGGAACTCTTGCTTCTCAAGTTAGGGGTAAACATCTCAGGTCTGGTGTGGACAGATCACGCAGCTCCGGGGCCTCAGTCACAGCCGCGCAGCCTCCGTGGAGCCGGGGAGGGCGGGGGCGGGAGGAGGCGGCCAGTGGAGGCTCTCTGGGGTACTTGGCACAGAATTTACTTTTTTTTTCTTTCAGAATAAATGATTTGTTTGTTTGCTTTACATAACAGAAAAAGAAACATCTGAGGCAGACTGCATTCCTTGATTGCTCCCAAATCCCAGTAGACATGGGTGGTCTTGGGTGCATGGAGGTGGGGCTTGGAGGGGCAGGAAAGGGCGAGGTGCGGCTTCCTCCGACTCCCTGCAGATGAGATGCTGCTGTGAAGGACACAAGGCTGGAGAGTGAGTGCTCTTGGGGATGGGCCTTGCCCAGAGGGAGAGAGTGCCCTGAGGCCACCAGGGTCTGTATTGGATGAAAGAAACTGCTCTGAGGAGGACGGTGAGGGGGTGGGTGGGCTCTGGCCTGGGCGTGAGTGCCCTCCTCCTCACAGGCCACAACCCCAGGGGACCCCGCAGCTCCAGCTCCGTGGTTGGGAACCACAGATCCAGGTCTGAGGACTGACGGTCCCTCACCCGGAGGATCTAGTCTCGCAGCGTCAATGGTGGTGACCTGAGAGACCACCTGGTAAGACCCCCGTGCGGCACAAAGGAAAACCAAGTCTCTTAGGGGAAATCCATTCATTCATTTTTTTGTTTTGGTTTTGTTTGTTTGTTTGTTTGATTAGAGGAGGTAATTAGGTTTCTCTCTCTCTCTGTCTCTCTCTCTCTCTCTCTCTATTTTTAATGGAGCGTCTGGGGATGGAACCCAGACGCTCATGCATGCTAAGCACACGCTCTGCTACTCAGCTGTACCCTCCCCCCACCCCATGCATTCGTTTTTTTACTGACAAATTATTCATTGCTCACCTGCAGGAAGGTGCTGGTAAAGGGGGCAGACATAATGCTTGTTTGCTCTCAGAGCGCGTCCAGCCTAGCACGCCGATTCTCAGTGTGGTACCCGGACCAGCAGCATCAGCGCCACTGGGGACATGGTTAGAAGTACAGATGCGTGGAGCCGGTCGGCACTCTCTGGAGTCAGGAAACCCCACTCCTGGGCCCTCTGTGTGCCTGGAGCCAGTGACACCTTAACCCCCATGCCCCACTGAAGGACCACTCAGCATACCTGCATTTCTGCAGGATTAAAAAAAAAAAGAACCTCTTGATGTGTGTTTACCCTAACAAAACTCCTCACCCCAGGAGATAGCTTGGCTCACGATACCCTAGGGGGACAGGCTTTAAATCCTGCCCTTATCAAAGTCTTAAAACCTATTGTTCAAAGAAGTCCTGACAGATCTTACAACCAATCACGTACCCGTGCACAAATTGATCACACAGCCCCTGCTCCTTGGGGTCACAGCCCCCTCCCCCCAATAAGAGACCCTGCAGGTCCGCCACCCCCACCCCCTCCCCGCCCGTCTCAGGCAGGCATTTCTTGACCGTGTGGCCCTCTGTTGCCTACAGCGGTGTACCTATTAAACTTTCCTAAACAGTTTTTGGTCTCTGGTAATTCTTTTACCAGCCCACGTCACCGGCCCCCCCGGGGTTGTGACCACAGCAAGGTGTGTCACCAGACCTGCTGAAGTAGAGACCTGGGAGTGAGGCTCAGAGCTGTTTTAACAACCCTCCAGGCACCTCTGGTGCCCAGTCATGTTTGGTCTTTATCAGTTTAGCGAACTGCTGGTGTAGGTGTGTTATGGAAATGACAGGCCAGCCAAGAAACAAGCACCACTCGGAGGGTTGGAGTACTCAGATTTATTACCCCGGCGGGCTCAGAGGGGCTTCTGCTCCGAAGCTCTGAGCACCTCCGAGATGGGTGCATGGGGTTTTATAGGGTTAATTACAAGCCTGGGGCTATTAGCCAATAAGGCTCAAACAGCAAAACCAAGGAATCAGCACACTGGAACTTCTCTATTAGGAACAGATCACGTTACTGACACTTGTTGAGCTTGGATTTACGAGTTAGCTTGTTAGCCCAGTAAACTGACACTAAACTTCAGATTTACGAGTTAGCCCAGCAGAACTTCGATCAGTAAACCGACACTTATTACACTTAGATTTACGAGTTAGCTTGTTAGCCCAGCCTGGCTTTTCCTTCACAGGTAGACTATGAACATGTACATGAATGGGGGTGTGTGTGTATATGTATCTGTTTCCTCTAATTTCTGCAACAGCTCATCACACAGGCGTTATCATCCTGCCATTTTGCAGAGGTGGAACCCTCAGCACACAGGGTTTATGTGGCTTGCCGGGGCCGTACAGTCAGACTTGATTACAAGCCCAGACTCTTTCCTGTTACCCATGACAGCGTTCTCTTGGTCACAGCCTCTTCCAGACATCTTTCATGTATCAACCCAGTCATTTTTCCAACACAGTTTTGGAGTTGTTTTATTTACTGTGTACGTAATTCTCACCAATTCCACATTGCTTCGTCTCTTAAAATCCAGAGTGCCCTAAGACTGTACCTGCTTGGGGCACATGCTCCAGGGCCTGACAAGGCCCGAATGGCTCCCACGGGGCATCTGTAGGTTTCTGGCACCCAGGCCCGTGGCGGGTTGGGGGGGATAGAAGGATGGGGGGAGGCCTGGAAGCCCTAGATGGAGGTTCTCATTGGCTCTTCCCCTTGTACTCATAAACACACAAGCACACGTACTCCCTTGTCTGGAGGTGAGCAGAGAGCAATCCATCTGATACAGGAAAAAATGCTGGGTGAGAGGATGGCCATGTCCCAGGTCTCGGTGGAGCCCCTGGGACTCACCCCACCAAGTGAGGGTCCTTGGCTTCACGCAAGAAAGAATTCAAGAGCGAGCCACACTTAAGTAAAAGTAGGTTTATTCAGAGAGTTGCAGAGCGCAGGCCATCTCAGAAGGCAAGAGAAAGGCCACGAGGTGCAGGGTTGTTAGTTTTTATGGGCTTGGTAACTTCATATGCCAATACGTGGAGGGGGGTACTCCAACTACCTTGGGAAAGGGGCTGGGGTTCCCAGGAACTGGGCCATCACCCACTTTTTGACCTTTTACGTCAGCCCTGACACTGTCCTGGCACCTGCGGGAGGGCCATTTGGCAGCTATTGTGTTACAGTGAGCGCATAATGAAGCTCAAGATCTACTGGGAGTCAGCTCTTACACCGACTTGCTACTAATGGCTGTGTCATTCTTTTAATGGTTGTGCCCTGACCTCTTCCCTCCTGTCTCATAAGGATCATCCGTCCCTCCTTGGAATCCTGCTTATATCTCTCTGCAATTCTCCATTATTTCCCTCTTTCTAAACCTCCCTCCCTGGGATCAGCATCCTCACAGCAGAAGGAGAAAAATACATGCTATGTTCTCATAGGTTCTCATCAGACCAGACAAGTTATCCACAACTCCTCCTTGTCACAGGCACAAGGCTACGGTGGGCTAATCCTGGGAGCCCACTTAATGACACAGAATCCCAGGATCCACCCCCGACTTACTTAATTTGAATTTCCAGAAATAAAATCTG
Source organism: Camelus ferus (assembly GCF_009834535.1). NCBI lineage: Eukaryota > Metazoa > Chordata > Mammalia > Artiodactyla > Camelidae > Camelus > Camelus ferus. The sequence goes on along the minus strand of NC_045716.1, from coordinate 23,492,573 downwards.
GGACTTCCATTTGAAAATTATTCTGATCAGCTAGAGGCGGAAGCCATCGCCCCCGTGAGCACCAAGGTGTCAGATTACTCTGCACCCTGGGTGTGGCCAGGTGGCAAAACGGTGCTGACCGTTAACTGTTTTTGGTGGAAGGTTTTGTGCAATTACTCTCTATTTGGAGTCAAATTTCTACTCCTCAGTCTAGAAGCACCTCAAGATGAAGCATCTCTGCCTTCCTCTCAGTTAAATCCCCAACACCACTGCTACTAAAAATACCCAGAAGGGGGCTCTTTTAAGTGTCTGGGTGGAGGGAGTGCTGTCTGGTGTATGTAACAGATATTTTTACTGGGAGAGGGTAGGATGAGCTTTGGTGCATCCTTCCTTTACCTAGGCATTACCCAGACATTAAGAGGGAGAAATTACACACCCTACAGTTTGTCCAACATATTAGAATAGTCCTGGATGAATAAGCAGATAGAACTGTCGTGCATAAGGGAGTAGCTTGGCTATTACGGTGGAAGATGGGTGGATAGCGGGAATCACAGGCAGTGCACATGGAGGTACTTCACTGACATATAGGAGAGTAGCCAGGTGGTGAGCAAGATTTGGTCCTTGGCCTTAGCATACTTCTGACCTCTTGAGTGGCTGGACATCCCAGAGGATCCACTCGCCCGTGGCCTGAAACTGTTTAGGAAGAGAGGATGATACATGATGGTGCATGTGTTTCCCCACCACCAGCGACCACCTATCTCACTCATTCCTCCAAAGGAGGAAGCTTCCTGACCTGGGAGACTAAACTAGAAATACCTAGAAGTCTACGAATAACCAAGCCATTCCAAACGCACCCATCAAGCTCCTAACCACATCTTGTCACAGGGAGCCCGGGGCTAGGTGAACACCGTTCCTCTGTTCCCAGGTGTTACATCTTGTCAGGAAAGAAAAAAAAAAAAAAAAACAAAAGAACCTCATTGACTTGTATCAACACACCCATTCATTTGACATTTATGGAGACTCAGCTCTCCGCCAGGAACTGTGCTTGGAACCAGGAAGACTGTGGTGAGCAGGGCAGACGCTGCCTTCCTCACCTGGAGTTTGAGAGGCAGGAGAGTTTGTAAGAGCTTCAACATGGGAGGCACAGGGTGGACAAGGAAGCCCACAGGAGGGGCACTTGAGCAGATTGAGTGGCTGGAGGAGGCAACAACCATCAGAGATGTGAACGATGAGTGGGAAGAGGAGAGCGTCCCAGGCAGAGACAGCAGCAGGCGCACCGTCAGCACAGCCGACACGGGGACTGACAGCCCGGGTGGGGTGGGTGGTATTTCTTCCTTAACTAACCATCCTTCCTGGTTCCTATCTTTGTATGGTCCCCGGACTCCCCTGGCTCTAATGAACTTCGTATCAATATCTGAGAAGAAACCAACTGAAATTCCAGGTGATGGGAGAAAATTGAAGAGTAGGCATCGATTCAACATGGGTTAGAATCATGGACTTAATCTGACAAGATGAAATGTAATTAGATAAATGTGAAGTTCTGACTTTAAAGACTAATTGCACCTAAGATAGAAGATGAGTGGGTGTTTGTACATCTGCACATATGGAGAAAGATTGATTGATTAAAATCTTAATATAAACCATGAGTGAGACTGTGGCAAATGGTGATGAGCTCTTGTTCTTAATAGTCAGGCATGATAGGGCTGCTCTGCTTGGCCCAGACAGTGTACGCCTGGGTGGTTTGTTCAGCTCAGATCAAATGGGAATGAGGCTAGAAGATGATGACCTACTACGTGCTAGTCATCAGCTGAGGCAGGAAACTTGCATCCTTCCTCATATTCACCAGTTTAAAAGATGCTATCATTTGCTTCCATTTATAGACAGTCTCTCTCTCTCTCTCTCTCTCTCTCACAGACACACGCACACACGCACATACACATACACACACACAATCTAGTGATGTTAACTAATTTGTCTGGTCACACATCTAAAACCTAACAATGCAAGAACCCAAGCCTAGGCTTATCTTGCTCCAAAACTTGGTCTACCTCTTTGTGAAAGCCCGGGTAATGTTTTATTTTAAAAAGATTATCATATTGCCAGCTTCCACTATTTGAAAGGCTTTCTTTCAGAAAAATAAAATATAACTCCAGAGCTTAAATCTAATGAATGAAAATCATAAGGAAAAGATTCTGGCTAGAAATAAAGAAAATAATTTAATAGTTGTGGGGTTTGAGGACGAGTAAGAGACCCCATGGAGAGCCAAAGGGGGGTCCAGTCACAAGACGTTTGCCTGTGCCTTCATGTCATGAAGACATAAACCAGAAAACACACACACAAAATTCCTCCCCCAACATGTAGTCATAGCCTGGGGACTAGCTTCAGTGGGTCCACCGACAAGTGGGAGATCCCTGCTCCAAGGCCCCTGAGGCACCGGGCTGCTGCCCTTAAAGATAACAAAGCCTTAGCTGAGATAATGATCATCTATATGGTGTCCTGGAAGCCTGGCCTCCAGAACCAGTCACAGTCTCCCACCCAAATCCCTAGCCCTACCCTTTCCCGACCCGCTCCCTTCCCTGTTACCGCAACATCAGCCAGTCAGAGAACTGTGCACGAGCTGATCACATTCCTTGTGGCCCCTTTGGGCCTGATGTCACGTAAGCACAAGGAGTTGAAATTTACCCTCCCTTATAAAAGCCCTCAGCACCGCTCCCTCGGTGCAGACACCTCTCCTCTGTCTGCCCGCGGTAGCCTGGAGCAGCTAATCTAATGAACTTTTCCTTCACTTTTCTTTGCTCTGGTGAATTCTTTTACTGCCCATGGTACTGGCCTGCCTTGTCTCACAACAATAGTCAAAACTGTTTGGAAATGAAATGAAATCCACACAGTCAATAAATATTTATTCAACCATTCACTGAGTTTTTACTATGTGCCAGGCACTATTCTGGATGCTTGAGACGTATCAGGGAACAAAACAGGCAGAGATTCCTGTTCTCAAGGAGTTGATATTCTAGCAAAGAAAAACACAAGATAAACAAGGGACTTTTTAAAAAAATTATGTAACATATTAAAATATCCAAACTGTTTTGGAAATAAGAACAAATATAGCACTGAAGATGATCTGGGCACGCATCCCCGATAGTATAAGAAGGGGAAGGGGACTGAGCTCAGGGTGTCAGTAAAAGGGGCCCGGAGGGGAGTGGAACTGTGCACCAGCCTGCAGAAATAGAAGGGGCGTGGGAGTGCGTCCTGAGGAGGAAGCGTGACCCCAGCTCCACCTCTTACTAGCCGAGAGGTCTTAGCTTAGGCAATTTCCCTGACACTTATTTCCTTCATCTATTAAAATGCACCCCCTAAAAAAAAATTATACACCTGTCTGGGTCACACTGAGAATTAAACGCGACATGTTATTAAAGCACTTCACTTGTTACAAAACACTACAAATATATTTGCTTTCGGCAGTGAGATGCTCATCCCCAAGGAGAGAAGTAGAGGCAGGAGGTAATGACCGGCCCTGGGGAACTGCCCACTTGATAAGGGAGGTGGACCACAAGGGCAGGTCAAGTCCAGACCCAAGCAGAGGCCGGATGAGCAGAAGGGAAGCAGAAATAGGAATGAAGGTGGTCAGCTGGGGCAAGTGAGGGGAGCTTAGAGGAGAAGGAATTGAAGGAGTAAAGGGACTTGGACTGGCAGACAGAAGAAGGATGGGGTGACTGGTGCTAGAAAATGGCTCAGGCAAAATGCTGAATCTAGAAGGAGTAAACGTTTGGGGGACAGGAAGCTCAGATACCAGGGCGAGTGCTGGGTTCAAGGACACTGAGATGAGCAGCTACCACAAATGCTCATCAGTGTATTGATGCCACCAGCCAGCTGACCATTGGCATGGTTCCCTGGACCAGCCAGAGGGGGAGGAAGCACCAGGGAGGAGAATCAACCAACCAGGAATCTTTCCAAGTTAACACGGAGATGGGCCCTCAGTCACTGGAAGGCCTTCTGACTGGATCTAGCCTGGATGAAGAGGCTGGATTGAGCAAGCATTTTATTAATCATTTATTTCCACAGCATCTCATCGGCATTCTTCAGAGGTTTGTTTTGTTCAGTCAGAAATCCAGGAGCTGTTTCCGATGAGTAGAGTCTTAATCCTCCTGCAGCAAAGCAGGTTTGTCACCCTCAGCAATAGTGACACTTGGGGTTGGATAACTGCTTTGTCACGGGAGCACCTGTCCTGTGCGTTGCAGGGTGTTAGCGTCACCCCTGACCTCTAACTATCAGATGCTGGTGTCAGACAGAACCCCCTCCTCCCGAGCGGTGAGACTGAACATGTCTCCTAGATTGTCAGATCTGGGGGAGAGGTGGGGACGTGTAAAGTCCACCCACCCTCCCACAGTGAGAGCCACAGAGTTAAAGAAATCCAGCCTCTGCCTGCAGGGCACTCCCAACCCAACAGAGAATCCCATCCTCACCTTGCCTCCATCCCAGAGGATTCCCAGCCATGAACAATGAAAAGGCTGTGGGACGCAAGCCAGGAGCACAGGTAAATCCAGGCGAGGAATTCCAGCTTTAAGGATCTACTGAGGCGTCTTGTTTTCCTCCTGAGGGAACTAACCGCTGTTCATGGAAGGGCGGATTATCTTGGCTATTACGGCTATTGTGAGTAGATCATTTGTGACTATCATTATTATAATTATCTGGAAAACTTGCCCAATAGCGCAGAATATTCCCTTTTAACTCTCCTGCTCTGTCTGCCAAAGAATGCCATGGCAATCTGAAAAGTGATCAGCGAGAATTCTCCTGGCCTTGAAAAATCATTAACACAGGGCATTTTAATACAAAGAGAAGAAATTTGTATTGATAATACAAATTGTATTGATAATATGTATTGATTGCTAAATAGGGTTTGTGGGTAAAAGGAGAAAAATGTATAAGAGCCCTTGAAGGGCCTTCAATAAACATACCCCCATCTCTGTCCCCCTGGGTCCATTTTCCCAGCATCGCCCAGTGCTGCGTACTATCTTGCCTACTTCCCCTTTGCCATCTTAATTAAGATCCTGTAAAGAAGACATTTCTACCCTTATCTCCATTTGAGAGATCAGAGTGCTGAGGTCGAAAGAAGTTGAATATTTTGCTGAGGTCTCCGAGGTCTCTTCTCTCAACCACTGTGCTATGCACGGACACACACGTACAGAAAGTCCACAACTTTGACGCAGATTTTTGTACCAAGCAATCTAGATCCAAGGGTCCAGAAGGAGAATTAATGTGTAGGGTGGAAGGAAAGGAGTCACGTAATCGGGGTCCTTAAGTGTGAACAGGAGGCTGTGGAGAGAACCATCTTCTGTGAAAGTAAGGCAGGCAACAGAGGGGTCCACGAATGCTGCGTCCATTTCCACCCACCATGGTCCCCGTTTTAAGCGGGCACTCTCCTAGCTCTGCCCTGAGCCCCGTGGAGGGAGGCAGGGAGGAGCTGCCAGTCACCACCTGTCACAGGAACCACGTGGGCGTCAGGAGGCGGTCCTCTCACGCCCAGGCCCTGTCTCACACCTGAGGGCAGAGCCTAAGGCCAGGATAAAAGGGCCCTGGGGCCAGAGCACCTCCATCCACTCCTCTCCTGAGGTGCTGACAGACCTGTGCTTTGTGTGCACCTGGTGAGTGTCATCTGGGAATGGGATAGGACCTTCCACAGAGGGCTGCTCAGAGCAGACGGCAGGCGGGGCAGGGCCGTCAGGGCTGGAGTTGTGGTTGGCAAGGACAAGAGCCCAGGAAATCTGAAGGAGGGAAGGACAAGATGGGTGAGAGAGACCAGGCAACGGGGAAGATTTGTGTGGCTGGTGCTGGAATTTTAGAGAAACCAAATCATTCTCACTTGCTGGGTGTGTTTCTCTGGTTTGGGGGAATAAAAACGTTGGCCTCCAAATTATGCGGAAACAGGCTGTATGGTAGGAACATCATTTTGGAAATGCAGCTGTACTCAGTTGTAGAAGTTATGTGCTGAGGACATTAGGTAGTCAAAGAGAGAATCGAGACATCAGAGACTCCAACAAGAAGACCCACAGTGGGGCTGCGAAGCCCTGTGATGTGCCTGGGGAGCAGACCCAGGAGGAGGGTGTAAAGGACAGAGCGTGGGGTTGGGAGTCAGGGAACCTGGAGCAGAACTGGGATGTGCCTGCCAACAGCTTTGGGCCAGTGGATTTCCCTCTGCGGGTTTCAGTTTCTTCATTTATAAATTGAGCTGATTGGGACAAACTGACTCCAAGGCCTTTTGCAGTTACAATTTTTTATACTTCTGCAAAACCAAGATATATCAGAAATCCTTTAAGGAGAGAACAGTCTTGTTTTTTTTCCTTAATGAGGATTTCCGCTCTAAAATGGCACCTACGCTGGACGTTTTCAAGTGTCTTGGTGAATAACTGGGACATTGTGCTGCACACCTGAAACTGACACGTTGTAACTGACATACTTCAATTTAAAAATTTTTTTAAAAAAGGAGTCTTGGTGACATGGAGGATTGAATGCTGACTTGGAGCCAATTTGTTTCGTGGTCTTTTATCTGATACTTAGGAAATAATTAATGAGCACCAAAGAGATAGTTTTCCTGTGTCTGATCCAAAGACGTTTAAAACAAAGGGGGGAGAAAGATGCTGAGGGGACAGGGAGGGGCGGGGGTCCTCCTTGTGCTGGGCCTGACTTGCTGTGTGACTCTCCCTCAGCTCCTGAGACCCGCCCACCAGGATGTCCTGCCAGCAGAACCAGCAGCAGTGCCAGCCCCCGCCCAAGTGCCCCCCCAAGTGCCCCGCCCCTAAGTGCCCCCCCAAGTGCCCTCCAGCCTCTTCCTGCTGCAGCATCAGCTCCGGGGGCGGCTGCGGCTCCGGGGGTGGGGGCTGCTGCAGCTCCGGGGGTGGGGGCTGTTGCCTGAGCCCCCACAGGCGCCGCAGGTCCCACCGCAGACGCCAGAGCTCCGGCTGCTGCAGCCAGCCCTTGGGGGGCTCCGGGTGCTGCGGAAGGGGGCAGCGGTCAGACCTCTGGGGGCTGCTGCTGATGAGGTGGACCCGAAACTCCTCCTCCCCTGATCTCCCTGAGTGGCTGAGAGGTCCTGGCAAAAACTGGAGCTCTGGCCTAGTGGAATCCTCTACCCTGCTGTCCAGAAGCCCCAGACCTTTCTCTAAAACCAAGTTACTGTCTCCCCCTGCACCCGCCCCATATCTGCTGTTGTCCTAGAAATCTCAAAGCTTAGTCCCCGTGTCCCTCAGTAACATTGCGTTCTGCTGCCTTAATTGAAATAAAAAATACAGTCTGCTCACTGACTTGGTGTAGACTGACCTCATTTCCGGATTTTGTCACCATTGTTCCATCCTCCTCCCTCCTCTGTTGGTGGCTGCAAAGGCCTCAGTGCACAGAGGACAGGGTCAACGGTCAGCAGGGAAAAGTTTGTATTTCTGTAGGTTTGCGTTTTCCTCTAATTCTTTATTTTCCCTTTTAAGCAAGATCTTGAAGCAGTATGAATTGTGAACCCTTCTTCATCAATTTCTGGTTCCCTTCAGATGTCTAACTCTGCCCCTCAGACATGGCCAGGAGACAGACATCACCCTCTTTCTTCCCACCATCCTTCCTCATCCCTGTGCTCCCCACTCCCCACCCTTCTCCTAATCAGTCTTCACCTGACTCCTCCTTCAGCTTAAATACACAATAGACACACATACATAAATACATATATAGGGAATAAAGCCTTCTTTTTTAAATTTAAAAATCACTTTTGCTGCTGAATAATTTACACACAATAAAATTCACTAATTTTAATATACAATTCAATGAGTTTTGTCAAATATATGCACTCATATAACTACAATTGCAACCAGCAATTTGATCTATAGATTCAATGCATCCCATCAAAACCCCAGAAATTATTTCATGGGTGTCAAGAAGCTGATTCTAAAGTTTTTTATGGAGAGGTAAAGACCCAGAGCAGCCAACACAATGCTGAAGGAGAATTAGGTCACAGGACTGACGGAGCCTGACTTCAGCTACATGATCAACACAGTTCATGTTGTCAAAAGAATAGATAATAGATCAATGGAACAGAATAGACCCCCATATCTATAGTCAACTGATACTTGACTACAATTTTTTAAAAAGTAATACAGTAATCAAAGATAGTCTTTTCAATAAAAGGTGCTGGGAAAACTGGACATTCACATGCAAAAAAAAAAAAAAAAGAATCTAAACACAGAACTTATATTCTTCACAAAAATAAAGTCAAAATGGATCACAGGCATAAATGTAAAATAAAAATGAAAAAATTCCTAGAAGATAACAGGGGAAAACCTAGATGACCTTGGATGTGGCAATGACTTTGTAGATACAACACCAAAGGCATGATCTGTGAAAGAAAGAATTGGTAAGGTAAACTTCATTAAATTAAAAAGTTCTGCTCTGCAAAGGCAATGTTAAGACTGATAAGCCATAAACTGGGGGAAAACATTTTCCAAAGACACTGATTGATAAAGGGCTATTATCCAAAATTACTCAAAGAACACTTAGAACTCAACAATAAGTAAATAAACAACCCAATTAAAAAGTGGACAAAATACCTTAGCAGACATCTCACCAATGAAGAGACATATATCTTCACGGCCCTTCACCACCGCAGGAGAGGAGTGTGTTAGGCCAACTGTCCTTCCTCGGCCACTGGGGGAGCTCCACCGGCCATGGGGGTCGGCGCCCACTCTTGAGGCTGACCTCACTGTGTCTCTTCTCTAGGTCAGTTAAGTGTGGTTCCACCCAGGGCTTGATTGTTTTGTGTTATCCTTGGCAACTTCCTTGCTTACCGAGATGCCGTGGGCAGAGGTGTTTAGAGTTCTTCCCTACGATTGGCAGTCTGTGCGTGGCACTCCGTTCAACAAAAAGATGGAGGCAGCAGGCACCTTGATAAATAGGAAACCTCAAAAAGCCAGTGCTTTGCTGGTCAAAATGTTCATATTGAACTACAAGCAAAGCCATGAGATCTCATAGCCAAGGTTTAAAATCCTGCCTCCATAGCACTACTAGGCCCCTGACTCATCACATCAGGTAAACTGACCGTTTGGGTGTCATCCCACATAGAGTCAGAGGCCTGGACCAGATGGCATCTCTACCCCATCATCCCAGAAGCCGGGAGCAGGAAATCCGTGTCCTGACCCCTTCCCCATTCCTAAGCCCTTTGGAACACCCTGAGTGGGAGAACAAACGCCACGCCCGGGTGGAACAGGGGCAGATCCCTCAGGACTGCGTGGCCAGCATGCCTCTGTGCCTGTCTCGGAGTGTGGTCTCCTGTGAGGAGGATCGCAGTCATATGGAATGGCTATTTGTAATTAAGTCTGCTAATGCTAGTAATAGGATGCTTAAATCATTAACTACTTACCCTGTGCATAGCTCTGTATGTAGGTTCAGAAATATAAGACCCATGCCAGGATGTCAAGGAACTCATCATACTCACCTGAATGATAAGTCACAAGGAGGGAAGAAGAGCGGGCGGGCCCTGAGCTGCACTGTCACGCCAGGGCGTGCGGTGCAAGGAGGGGTGCGGCCAGAGCCCAGAAACAGCCAGCACCAGGTGGTTCTGAAGGTGGGTGGTGGGCGCTCAAACTAGAGGTCGCACACAGATCTGTATCTCATGGCAGATTTCAGACTTGCATAAATAGTGTGCAGTCCTGGACAAGACTTTGTTAACGATTTGGTACTATCTATGGGACTGGGATTTCTTGGACCTTATAGTGAGACCCTCCTTCCTGCCACCTATGTGGGTGCTGCGACAGGTGGTGACTGGCAGCTCCTCCCTGCATCCTGCCCCTGGGCTCAGGACATGCCAACCCTCTCTTTACTGCTGCCTGCCCCTTACACCTTTTCCTTGGAGTTTGATCTCTCCATCCCTCTCGTCCTGTTTCTCTGATGGTCTGCTTCGAACTAAGACTCACAGAGCCTCCAAGTGTCTCTGCTTGTGTCTCAGACAGCTTGGTCCTCGTGTGTGTGTGTGTGTGTGTGTGTGTGTGTGTGTGTGTGTATACGCGCGTGCGCGCGTGCATGTCTACACCATCACAGTTAAAAGCCGGGCTAGGAGTAAGACACACCTGGGACAGAATCCTGGTCCTGTAGCAGATTAGCCATGGGACCTTGTGAAAATCACCTAACTGTTCTCATTATGAGTTTCCTCAACTTTAAAGAGTTGATAAAAAAATTGCTCTCAATGGTGTTGCGAGGGTCCACAGAAACCATGGGAGGAAAATGCCTGAAAAAGGTCCCATGACCCAGTGGACCCTCACAAATGAACTATCTAGCCATTAATAATTAAAAGTGAGTAGATTTTTTTTAGATCACAACTGTTTTCTAGGATAAGTACATCTAGCTTTTAAAATGACTACTTTTATTCAACTGAAGTCTTTTGTGCATTTTCACAAAACAATATCCCTGCAGAGGAGTTAGAGAGCAAATTAGTATTGCCCTGCACAGCAGAATGAGCATTTGCTTTCCAAGGATCTTACACACAGGAAGAGTGAGCCCAGGGGTGGGAGAGCAGCAAGAAGGGACAGAGAGTTCAAGCCTGGGGCATGTGTGGGGGAGGAGTCTATGGAGATGGGCCCCTCCCCCGATCCAAGAGCCAGGGGGACCCGACAGAACGGGAGGGCTGGGGTACAGGAGGGTTCCTTCAAGGGCTTTTTTTTTTTTCATATTTGAACATTTTTAGGAGATTAAGATAAAGGCTAATATTAATTTTCATATATACCCTCCTATGTCTAGAGGGCAACAGTATTTTTTTAAAATAAACAAATTAATTAGGTGAAGGGAAATTAGACCTAGAAGTAACTATGAGAAGAAAGTCCTCCCTCCAGAAATGTCAAAAATAACTCGCCAGAGCCTGAGATGAGGTGGACATAAGTCAGTAATATCTATGTCAGGGTTACAATGGGCAAGGAGAACCCGTATCTGGTGAGACGTCTGTTTGCTCATGATTGTGGGGGTTTTAGACTGTTTGATGATATATGCACATATACATTATATTCTATAGACATAGAGAGATACAGACATAGAATCCACCCTGTTTATTATTCTCAGCATCCAATATCACAAGGTACACGACCTTCCTAATGTTTCACTGCCTCCCATCTTTGATGGTTTCTCCTTGACTCCAGTCTTCGCTGGGATCTAAACATGTTCTCTTTCCTCATCTCACACTCCAAGAAGAATTACCCCTGTCCTTTAAGGAAGCCTCATCCAGGGCTCCGAAGTGCATTCAGGATCAAGGCCAGCACTTTGACTGATGGCCAAGGCTCTCTGCAGTGTGACTGAGGACAACCACTCCAATGTCTGTTGTGTTTCCTGAGAAGAACTGGCACTGCTGGCTGACTGTAAACACGCCTCTCCCCACTCCGCTCTGGTGCGTTATTCCCTCATATTTTCAATTCTGAGACAATGAGTTCAAGTCCCACTTACTCCTTATCTTTTATGTGACGTATCTTATAGATGATATTTCAACAGACCATTTGACAACGCAGTTTGTGCCTTATATTTCTTATTCCCCTTCAATAACTAGGACAAGGTTATGCCCGTGTGGGTGGTTAATAGATTTTTAAAAATCCACTAGAATTAGCACTGACTTTGCAGTTTACAACAACATGTCAACCTCTTAGGAGACCACACTCTGAGACAGGCACGGTGAGCTGTGATGGCCACTCCACCCTGCAGAGATCTGCCCTTGGGTGTGACACCTGGGTATGACATGGGCTCAAGCTGTTCCAGTGGGCTTAGTTTTGGGGCAGTGGCCAGGATATCCATGCCTTGGCTCACACAGGAGCCCAGGTCCTGATTCCTAGAATGATGGGGTGAAGAGGTCATTGGGTCCACACCTCTGCCTTGAGGCAGGACAGCACCTGAACTATCAATCTGCTTGGACATAGGTGATGAGTTAGAAGTGTGATTACACCATATCACTTGACTGACACTCTGGCCTGGTTATCAATGGCTGTGGCCTCATTCAGTAAACATTTTGATTACCAAAGGTTTTCTGAGGTCACCCATTCTTCCAAGGGTTCTGTCTCTTACATCATCATTCTCTCATCTTCTCAAGGAAATAGAAGGGGCACTGCTGAGATCTAATGGGAAGTAATTCAAAGTATATTAATTTTTCTCTGTGCCTCTCCAGTCTCCTCCCTTCTAGCTACAAACTAGCACGTTAACAAATGTTAGCTTTTTTCTTCTTCTTGAATATCTTTCTTTTAAATTATAAATGATGAAACAATATTCTAAAGGAAATAAAAAATAAATGTGATTGTTACTTAATTATTAAGGGGGGAAGGTGTTTTAAGAATGGCACAAATCCCATAATATGTAAAAAAAAGATTGGTAAATTATATAAAAATTTAATTCCATATGACAAAAACTACCCCATATAAGGCAAAAAGACAAATAATCAACTAGAAAACAAAAACAAAAACAACACATGTGCCAGGTAAGGAAGTAATGTCCCTAATACAAAAATATATCTTAAAAATACAAAAGTAAAAAGATTAAAAAAAATCTAATGGACAAAGGAAAGAGTCAGCCCACTCGCTCTCACCCAAGGGCACACGCACTGAAAGGCAAACAAAAATTGAAAAGATGTTTGTCCAAGCATGGAGGGAATAAAAAGTGCCCACTGAACTGAGAGGGTATCTTGAGACTGACAAACAAAGCAGGTAACTTCATAAAATACAAATATGAAGTTTATTGTGAGTACTTTACAAGTGGGTGGGGCCGGGTGGATGGCTGTCCAGAAGCATTCACAGCTGCAGTCCGCACCACCGAGGGGCCACTGGGACAGTTTTATAGCTAACCTAGGGTATGGGGACAAGGAGTGCGTTCCTAAGTCAAGATCGTATCTGATTTATGATAAGTAACTTGTCTCTTGGGTGCCGGAGATACATCAGTGAAGGTCTTTATCATTGTTTGGATCCTAGCAGAGCGTAGAGGCCACCTAACCCAATGATCATTAGACAGTATCCATTAACTGCAAAGCCCTTGACAGCACAAAGAGAGTTACTACACAGTACAGTCCTGGTAGGGTCAATAGATGGATGGGAAGAACTGAGTGGGCCCAGGATGGCTTCAGTCATGTGAAGAGCCATAATGGTCAATGTTACTAATATTTTTTAAACTGCAGAAAAAGAAGGAAAGAAAAGAAAGAAAGAAAAGAAAGAAAGAAAGAAAGAAAGAAAGAAAGAAAGAAAGAAAGAAAGAAAGAAAGAAAGAAAGAAGAAAGAAAGAGAAAGAAAGAAAGAAAGAAAGAAAGAAGAAGAAAGAAAGAAAGGTCTCGTATTTGAGGATGTTGTTTATCAGATTAATTTATTTGCTTCAAAATTACAATTATTGTAATGGCTAATAAAAGTCAGGATGTGTGAGAACTTGTGGTAGTAAATACTCATATTTTGGGGTGACAATATAAATTGGCATAATGTTCTGGATGGCTATTTAGTACTTACTGGTGTATAATCGATTCAAATTTGAATGAACATAGCCTTTTACACTATGTTGTTTTCTTGGAACTTAGTCTAGGGAAAGCAAGCTGTGATACACAAGAGAAGTGTTCACAAGAATGTGCATTGCAGGAAATCATACAAGGGCTCAGCACGTGGCAGGACCTAAGATCAGCATATAAAATAGAAATCATAATCAATGACATCAGCGGCACCATAGTAATAACTTTTCATATAAAACTCAACTGAAGCCAAAAAAGGTTTGGGGTAAATACTTGATACAATATAAGTATTTAAATACTATCAAAGTATCTCTTATAAATTATTAATTAAAAAGAAAAATAATAACTAGGCAACAAAGAAACCTGGCAGACATCACCTAAGCCAAGCAGTCCAAATTGTATCACCAGGAATGGGACAATCACACACCCTGTAGAACAGGACACAGCGTCACCACCGTGGGATCCCTGCAAGAATGCATAACCAGACCTGGTCAAGAAGAAACATCAGGTAAATGTGAACTGAGGGGCGCTGTACAGCAACCAGGGGCTCTTAAAAAATAGCAAGTCATGAAAGACAAATGGAACCTGAAGGACTGTCGTGCATGGGAGAGACTGGTGAATCCCGGCAACTAAATGCCACGTTGGATCCTGGATTGGCTTCTGAACCAATAAAAATTGACTTTGCTGTAAAGGATGTCAGTGGCACAAGAGGTAAATCTGAACAAGGTCTGTAGATACTGAGGCGTTAGGGGAACCAGCCGTTGAGGGCAGAGTATGAGAAAGATGATGTAGGAATAAAAAAATCAGTCAAGTCGAGAAGAAATGCAGATTCCTCTTTTTTATTGTTTCACATCAGGCGGGGGTATTTAAACAGACGAGCTGCAGAGGGACATGGAGTCTGTGTTTGGGGTTTCCAGGGCAGCCAACATATGGGGAAGGAGGTCAATAAATGGGTTTGGAGGAGAGGTTTTGGGCTCCCAGGCACCAGGGCACAGGAATCCCCTGGACCAGATCCCAAGGCCTCACCCAGACCTCCCAGCAGCACGGGCAGGCCCAGCAGGAGGCGCGGCAGGAGGAGGAAGTGTTTGGCCATTTGCTGTCCCCACGTCAGCTCTTCTTGGCCCAGGGTCCGCATCATCAGCAGCAGCCCCTGGAGGACTGGCCACTGCTCCCTCCGCAGCAGCTGGGGCCCCCGGAGGACTGACCGCTGCCCCCTCCGCAGCACCCGGAGCCCCCCAAGGGCTGGCTGCAGCAGCCAGAGCTCTGGCGTCTGCGGTGGGACCTGCGGCGCCTGTGGGGGCTCAGGCAGCAGCCCCCACCCCCGGAGCTGCAGCAGCCCCCACCCCCGGAGCTGCAGCAGCCCCCACCCCCGGAGCCGCAGCCGCCCCCGGAGCTGACGCTGCAGCAGGAAGAGACTGGAGGGCACTTGGGGGGGCACTTAGGGGCGGGGCACTTGGGGGGGCACTTGGGCGGGGGCTGGCACTGCTGCTGATTCTGCTGGCAGGACATCCTGGTGGTCGGGTCTCAGGAGCTGAGGGAGAGTCACACAGCAAGTCAGACCCAGCACACAGGGCGCCCCCCCACCCCCGCCCCTCCCTGTCCCCTCAGCATCTTTCTTGCCCCTTTAGTTTGAGAAACTGTTTAGTGTGGTCCTAGATATTTAAACACTGAAAGTTTTGTTACTTCTAATTAGTTAAGCAAATGCTCTCATATCCTCTCTTCAAAATTAGAAAGCTGAGACCAAAAAATGTTAAGAAATCATTCTCCAAACCAAGCATCAGGTATATAGGAGATATTCTACTGCAATTATACCCTAAGAAGCGTGGCAACAGTCTAGGAAGCAGTTTAGAAATGAAATCATTTCTTAAGGTGACATAGTCCTTTTCTCTTGGAGAACTTCCTAGATATTCTTGTCCTGTAGGGACACTAGAGAACCAGCTAAGGAAAAATATCATTTAATGGAAGCTGGGACTTGCACTCAGGCCCCGGACCAGACACTCACCTCAAACTAATACCTCAGCCCTGAGACCTGGGCTGTTGCTGCTCAGCTCTGCAGCCCCACTAATCTGAGTGCTCAGAACCAGTCAGTCAGCTCTGACTTCCTCCCTCCTGGCTGAGTACCTCTGTTTCCACCTCCGCTCTTCCGGGAGGGACAGTTATATTTCCAAAGATGAACTTCCCTTTTCTAACACAGTCAAGGGTTAGTATGATAGTCAAGGTCGCAAATCCTTCAGATCACTGACCAAACAAGACAGCAGCTGGGTTTCTCTAGAGCACTGAGTCCCAGTCCCACAACTCCTCTCCCCATTGCTCCTCCCTTCAGTCATCCTGAGACTCGTTCTGTTGCTAATAAGGACCAGCCTCATCCTCTTACCCTGCCCTGTCCCCTCACAACGCCACAAAGGTCCTTCCCTGCCTGCCCTCCTGCTCTGGTCTGAGCACCCCTCTGTGGAAGACCCCCCTCCCGGTCCCAGTGGACACTCACCAGGTGAACACTCAGCACAGGGTCTGTCTGCACCTCAGGAGGGGAGTGGATGGATGTGCTATGACCCTAGACCCTTTTATCCTGGCCTTGGGCTCTGCCCCAAGCCTGTGAGACAGGGCCTGGGCATGAGAGGACCGCCTCCTGCCGCCCACGTGGTCCTGTGACGGCTAGTGACTGGCATCTTCTTCCTGCCTCCCTCCAGGGAGCCCAGGGCTGCTGCCCCAGCAAGGAATACGCGGCTCAGAAATGGAGGCGGGTGGGAAAATCCCTACCTTCGTTCCCCACCGTGTTCTCCCCAGAGGTTGCCTGTCTCTAGAGGTCTCACCTTCATTTTTTTTTTTTGAGGTGTAGTTAGTTACAATGTGTCAATTTCTGGTGTACAGCACAATGTCCCAGTCATGCACATATATACATATATTCATTTTCATATTCTTTTTCACTAAAGATTATTAAAGATTATTACAACATATTGAATATAGTTCTTTGTGCTATACAGAAGAAATCTGTTTTTTTCACCTTCACTTCTTGGACCCACCCTTCCAACCGCCCCCCCGATCCCGCCTCCACCCTGGCCGTGCCCAACACTACGATTCTTTCCTCCCAAATGTTATTTTAATGATTATACTCAACCTGATTTAAACCAAGTTCTTAGCATATCCCTCCGTGTTTTATTCCATACGGCAACGTTGACACAGTATGTATTATGGTTGTGTGATTTCGACTTTGTAGAAATGGCATCATACTTGAGATGCAAACCTGTAACTCTCTTTCTTCTTTAAACAGTATTTTTGTGAGTTATTCAAGTTGGTCTTTGTAGCTGTAGTTTATTTTTACAACGGTATATTATCTGTCTTACGAGTACAGCGTGAGTTTTCCTTTGGATGAGCGCTTCGGTTGTTTGCACTATTTGCTGTATGAACAGTGCATCTAGGAAATCTTTTGTGTGTGTGTCTGCTGTCACACATGTTGGGGAGACTCTCTAAGTTAAGCACCTGTAAGCAGAACTATTGAATTTCAGATCATGCTCATCTCTCTAATTCGCTCTTGTCAATTTTTATTTCCACTTAGATAGGGTAGAATCACTCTTCCTACACGTTGTTACTGAACGTAAATGACGGTCATGTGCGTGTGGTGCATGTGAATTGTACTACTGCAGCTTTAATATGCATTTTTTTGCTTAGTAATGAGCATCTTTTTATGTCTGTTGGTCATTTGGATTTGTCTTCTATGAATTGTGTGTTCTTATTTAAACACTGTTTTCCTGTTTATCTCCTTTTGTTAGAATCTGTAAATGTTCTTTACACATCCTGGTTACTAATGCACTATTATTAAATGAGTTGTGAGTATCTTTCTCCATTAAATTATTTTCTTGTTTGCTTCTTAATGGTGTCATTTAAAGAAAAAGTGTTTTGTTTTTAATACAGCTGCATTTCTACAACATTATGTTGTTTGCACTCTTCATGATTTTAAGACTTCTCCAACATTCATAAGCACAGAAATCTGTTTTCTGTTTTCTTTTAAAAAGTTGTAAAATTTTGTTTTCTTTTAAAAGGTAAGTTCTTTATTCAGCCCTGAAAGGAATTTTTGTACATTTTGTCTTATTTGAACGTTTTTCTCAAGTAGATCATCAGTTGTCTTTATCATAATCAAATATTTCACTTTCCCCACTAATCTGAAATGCTTCCTCAGTCAAAACTGAGTTTGCACATATGTACAGATCTGCAGTTGGACTGATGATTCTTTTCATTGTCAGTTTGTCCCTGAGAGAATGTCCTGCTGCTGCCTTCATTACAGTAGGTGCATAATCAGTTGTGATGTGCAATCACACAGGTCCCAGACTTTTGTTCTCCTCCCTAATACTGTCTTGGCAATTCCTAGATCTTTGCTTTCTCATATAAACTTTAGGATCAGCTTGCCATGTCCCACAAATGAAAAAGAAATTTTAATTGTGATGAAAATTTCATCAAATGTGAGCATTAATTTGTAATAGATTATCCAATTTTATAACAATTTTTCTTTCCATTCACCCATAAATACGGTATATCTCTATTTTGGTGTTCTATAATGTCTTTCAGTAAGGTCTTCCATTTTATCAAAAATATTTTACACAAAAATTATATTTTAGACATTATATATTTTTAGATTTTAAATAGCAATTTCTAAAATTATATTTTTGAATTATTTATTACTGGTCAGTAAAGATCTAATTTATTCTGTGTTCTGATCTTTATAACTTGCAACTTTTCTAACTCTTCCAATTATTTTCATTTCCTGTAGTAATTACTCTTATGCATATGATTTTTTGATCAGATCTTTTCCCTTTCAGTTACATTCTTAGGAGTTCAATTGTTGTATAAAAGAGTATGCTCTTTTTAAAGTTTAATTTGTATACACAACAATATTTTATGTTGAGTAATGAGTCACCAAGTTTTCATCCAGACAGTTAGGCCAAATTATATTTCCAACAACATAAGACCCATTTCTGATCTCTTCAGCAATACTTAGTTTTGTTATCCATTTTAAATCTTTTCCAGTTCAATATAAAAGAATAAATCTGATAGCCCTCATTCTTATTTTATATGTAGTTTTTTGGTTACCTGTATGCACAGACCTGAAACACGAAACTTCAAAATGTATTGCTAATGTCTGTTTCTTTCCAGACTATTTGTTCATGTGCTTTGTCCATTACTTTGTAGATAGGCTTATTTATTTTCTATAAAATTATGATAACTTACTGTTGATTGTGAATTTTAATCTATCGCTGACTTCCGATTTTTGTTTTTCCTCAGCTATATTTTTCATTTCAAAAAATGATACATTCTACCGTACAGATTTTTTAATGAGGTGAAATTTATTAATATTTTTGCCATGCTTAAAATATTTTACCTAACTACTTATAAAAAATAATCAGGCCCATATTCTAGCAATTTTGGGATTGATTTGTTGTTGCTACTGTAAGTAGAGGTTTGCAGTGGAAGGAAACAAATTAAGAATCACACTCATGTGTATAGGGCTGGCTCTGGCATGCAGAGTAAAATTCACTGGCTCGGATTTAATTCTCACCAGGTATCAGCATTCTTCTCTCCTATCTCCTGAGATTATGAGAGCCTGACAACATAAGAAACAGGCTCTCTCAGCAGATCAATTCTTTGCTAGTTGTTTATACTGAAATGGTCCCCAAGCCATTGAGATCTAACCCCAGTCCTCAAGGTGTTACATCCCGCTGCTAAAACCAAGTCAGAACTGACGTGAGGACGCACTGCCCTTTGTGGTGGCAAAGACAGGGACGGAATAGCTTCCATGTCCCATCATCCTTGGACTGGGTGAGCTGGATTCCTGAACCAGAAACTATCTCTGTGAGCCAGGTAATCAATATCTTGACTACACTCTCATTCAATACAGTCTTTGAAACCACATGAGCCATACCCAGCTATTTCAGTAGCAGATTTCTGCAGGATGATGAGGCTGGTCCACTGTAACATGACTCTACCTCAGAGTGAGAATTCTGGTGATGATGATGGCTTAAGTCACAGTCAAAGTAACAGGCTTTAAAATTCGTTACTCACTGAATGCACAGCCCTGTATTAGGAGCTGATGAGGGATATAGCAATATAAAGCCCACACTGGGGATTCAAGGAAAGATTCAAAAAAGATATCACAGCAAGTTATGTTTGAACAGCACCGTTTTGGAAGTACACAAATGATGAAATAAACATGGGAGTTTGACAAGTAGGAACAAATTATAGTAGAAAAAGACAGAACATTTCAGCTTCAGAAGAACATCTCTAAAGGGAAGTAGCAAAGCCTAAACCGGGGATGAAGCAAAGGGTCTATTGCACAGGCCTCGGTCAGCAGAGATGGGGGCTCACTGTGGACCCAGGGGGAACCCCAGGATGAGACTTCCTTATTAGTGGTCTTAGTCGTCTGACACAATGATTTCTGAAGGTGAGGGATGGAACCCAATGAGGCATAAAATTCAGGGAGGAATTGAAACCCAGTGAGGGATAGGACAAAGGGAAATAAGGCATATAAGAGGCAGAATAATTTAGAGAAGGCTGGACACCAGCAATGCCAGATGCTGTGAGAAACATGGTAAGATACACATGTGTGTGTGCACGAGCACGCACATACATAGTCACATATTTAGTCCCTCTTATAGTCTCTGTAATATTTCTAAGTAGAAGTATATACAAGTATGCACACCCCACACACAACTCAGCCACAGACTGGTAGGGGTCACACTGCACAAGGTGACCTGGATGTTATCAAATCAACATCTATTCAGGGTCTAGGGAATTCCAGAGTTCTTCAACGCCTGAGGAAAGCAGACCTCCTTCATATAATCATCTCTAGCTCCAATTCTCCTCCATCTGAAAATTTAGTCTAGTTGTTTAATAACCTGGCAATACCACCACGGGGCATCTCCTTAGCTGACTTACCAGCGACCCAGATGCAAACTCTCACCCTTTCCCTTCGTCTCCTACAAATGGGAAAATGCCAATGTTTCTTTCAAGAAAAGTCTGTGTTCATGTAGATACTAGACGTTGAGACATAAAACCGAAAGAGACACAAAATCCTAGGACGTATTGGACGTTCCTGCTCTTAGACACCCTCCGGCCTCCCCGCACAAAGGATGTCTCTTCCTTGGCTGTTTTACACCAGGCAGCGACCAGCCTCGCACAGTCTCATTGTCTCTTCACTGCCCTTCCTCCTTCTTGGCTCTGGACTTCCCCTCATCTCCCCCCAGATGCCCCCTCGAACATCTGAATTCTCAGATCAAGTCCTCTGTCTCTCCGTCCTCTATAAAACTTCATTCCTGGTTCACAATTTCCTGTTAAAACCTAGCAATAACCTCAACAAAACAAAGGGATCTTGTATTTTCTAACCAGACCCCACTCACCTTAGAAATCGCTTGTAACTTTTTCTGAATGAATGTGTTGGCATTTGTTTAGAGAATACAGCATGTTATGAACTCTACCAGGAATTTCTTCTGCATTAGTTCGCGGACTCTCACGCGCCCCTGGAGAGTTAGTTTTAGATTTGTATTATCTCTGCTGTAGACGGGCAAACCTGAGAACAAGGAGGATGCACTGCTTCTCACAAGGGCAAGCCACTAATGGGTGACAGAAGCAGGATTCCCTCCTAGTCTGTCTGACTCTTTAAACCAGGTTCTTAATTGCTATTGTATACACATCCACTCCACACACACACCCACCCCCCACCACACACACACCCACACACCTGCCACAAACACACCACCCCACCACCCCACCACACACACACCCACCCCCTGCCACACACACACCCACCCCCCGCCACACACACACCACCCCACCACACACATAAGGTAATAGAGTTGGAGGATTCTGAGGAATTTGGTTTAAACAAAATTGCCTAGAAAGACTGAATTAAGATCTGGGGGGGGGGGGGCAAGAAAAGAGAGGTTGGGAATTCAGCTCCAAAGCTAAGCACGACAGGTATCTTCCAGGGAAAGCGAGGTGAGGAGTGATTCTAGGTAGGGGGTCTTTCTTCCCTGTCATCATTTCTAAGAAATTCTATTCCTAGCTGGGAGCAGCTGCCCTGAGCCCCGCGGAGGGAGGCAGGGAGGAGCTGCCAGTCACCACCTGTCACAGGACCCACGTGGGCGGCAGGAGGCAGCCTCTCATGCCCAGACCCTGTCTCACACCTGAGGGCACAGCCCAAGGCCAGGATAAAAGGGCCTCGGGACCAGAGCACCTGCAACCACTCCACTCCTCTCCTGAGGTGCTGACAGACCTGTGCTGCGTGTGCACCTGGTGAGTGTCGTCTGGGAATGGGAGCGGACCTTCCACAGAGGGCTGCTCAGAGCAGAGAGGGAAGGCAGGCGGGGCAGGGCCTTGGAAGGCTATAGGCCATGTAGCTAGCGGGAGAGAGACCTCAGGAAGACTGAGGAAGCACGTGGACAGGGGACCACGAGGGAGAAGGGGATGGCTGTGCCTCTGTTCTGTACCAAACTGAGCTCCAGTTGGCTGGGCTCTCAGGTCAGAGGGCACTGAAGTGCTAACCATCAAGCTCTATTAGCACAATTTTCATAAGGGGGCATCACCTTAGAGATAGAAATCGTGACCCTCCTTACAAAGATGAGCAGGAAATGGTAGTTCTCAGCCAGTAGACAAAGAGCTGATTGGAAGACGATCTGGGGCCCTTTAAAACCTACATATCTATGGCTCTGAATCAGAACTGGGAATGTGCTGAAGAAGTCAGACACAACAGGGTGAAGATCACTGTGCCAGCGTATTAGTGTGGGGCCTTGGTGTGTTGAAAATGGAGAGCCTCAGACTGAGCGAGGGGACCTGAGCTGAAATCCCCCACATCCTCAGGCACAAAATATTATTCTTTAATTTCTTCAGTGAGGAAGTGATCCAGTGAGACTAGCCTCCCAGACCATTCATGTTCTGCGCATCCACATCTTTACAGAACAAAATGATCTAGAAAGTTACTCCAAGAGACGGTCATTAATTTCCTTTCTTCAAGAGAACACGTACATTCTGAACTGGTTTCCATACTGGAGTCTCAAGGTTCTGGGTGACACGATGGGAGAAATCACTTCCTTCACTGGATACTCAGTTATGGCAGGTTTTTTCTTATTGATTTTTGCCTCAGTTGCCTCTTTTGCAAAAGATATAATAATCCCAGCCTACCTGAAATAGAAATTGTGAAACTCAAGGGAGACAGTGTGAGAGCATTTGCCCAACTAATTAGAAGTAACAAAACATTCAGTGTTTAAATATCTAGGACCACACTAAACAGTTTCTCAAACTAAAGGGGCAAGAAAGATGCTGAGGGGACAGGAAGGGGCGGGGGGCCCCTGTGTGCTGGGTCTGACTTGCTGTGTGACTCTCCCTCAGCTCCTGAGACCCACCCACCAGGATGTCCTGCCAGCAGAATCAGCAGCAGTGCCAGCCCCCGCCCAAGTGCCCCCCCAAGTGCCCCGCCTCTAAGTGCCCCCCCAAGTGCCCTCCAGTCTCTTCCTGCTGCAGCGTCAGCTCCGGGGGCGGCTGCGGCTCCGGGGGTGGGGGCTGCTGCAGCTCCGGGGGTGGGGGCTGCTGCCTGAGCCCCCACAGGAGCCGCAGGTCCCACCGCAGACGCCAGAGCTCCGGCTGCTGCGGCCAGCCCTCGGGGGGCTCCGGGTGCTGCGGAGGGGGCAGCGGTCAGTCCTCTGGAGGCTGCTGCTGATGATGCGGACCCTGGGCCAAAAAGAGCTGATGTGGGGACAGAAAATGGCCAAACACTTCCTCCTCCTCCAGCTCTTCCTGGGCATGCCTGAGTGGCTGAGAAGTCCCAGGGAAGATTCTGAGCTCTGGGCTGCAGTGTCCCTCTGCCCAGGGATTCAGAAGCCTGAATCTGTCTGCTGACCTCTGACACCACCTGGGCTGTCTGCCCTGGGATCGCCAAATCACAGACTCAGACTCACTCCCCACCTAATCTTGTCATCTGCAACCTCAAATGAGACAATAAAGTAAGAAATCAGCTCACCATCTTGTTCTAGACTCTTTCTTGTCGGCTTGTGCCCCAATATTCTTTTCACTGCTCTCCATTCTCTTATTTCCTGAGAACTTGGAAATAAAATAGGTTAGTCACATGGTTAGGAAAGGGAAGAGGGGTGAGAAAAACATTCCTGCCTGGAACTCTGATACCACCTCTCAGATGAATATCCTGCAGCTCTGCTGGAGCACAATGTCCTGGTGTCTCTCATGAATACGGTGCCTTGAATACAGGGTCTTTTTTGGGGTCCAACATTCCCTGGGGTAAGGCGTTGCAGAAAAGTGTGTTACAGCTCAGTTGTGACAGCAGCCTGGATCCAGGCCAGAGACCAAGCAGCACTCAGAGTTGGAGAACTCAGGTTCATTATGCCAGCGGGCCCAGAGGAGTTAGCATTCCAACCTCTGGATCCCATCTGTAGGTTTACGCAGGCTTTTATAGGCTACCAGTCTAGACTTTGCAACGTTTTGTAACATCATATGCAAATAAGGTACAACAAAGGTGACTAATTAGGAACAAGCTCTTAGAAATGGACCAATCAGGAGTGAGAGAAATAACCAATCAGGAGTGAGCTCCATGCAAATAAATCACTACAAATGGACCAATCAGGAGTTAGCTCAGGGAACCAATAGAGTTTTAGGGGTAGGTTCTACTTTCCTAGAAGTAAGCTGTTTCAGAGGCAAAAAGTGAGATAAAGCCGCTGGGCCAGGGAACCAGATGGTGCTGGCAGGAGAGTAGTGGCCCTGGCTGGGGGTCCTGCAGGTCTTTTTTTATGGGGCTTCCCGCTTCAAAGGCAGGGAGGCAGGTATATATTCCATACCCTCTTTGGCCTCCTCCTTCCCTTTGTGATACTGCCCATCTCATCCCCAAATTTCCTTTCTCCTTTAGCCAAAAAAATTGTTTAGAAAATTATACATAAACTTTCTACAAATAAACTATGAATCTTAACTAATTCTAACTAGAAACAGCCATATAGCATGAAGCAAAGATCATAAAAATTAACAATACCTATAAAAGGAATTAGGGACTTAAAAAAATCAATCATTTCTCTCTTTTCTCTCCCTGAGTCCCGAGTCTAATTTTTCAGGGTAAATGTTTCATCTCTCTTTTGTAACGAAGTCTTGAATTTTCATCAATCTTTTTCTTTTTCTTTTTCTTTTTTGAGGGGGGGGGGTAATTAGGTTTATTCCTTTCTTTCTAGAAGAAGTACTGGGGATTGAGCCCAGGACCTTGTGCATGTTAGGCATGCGCTCTACCACTTGAGCTATATCCTCCCCTCATCAATCTTTTTCAATTACAAATTTACAAATTAGCATTATATTTAATCGATGGTAATTTTACTTTGAGTTTATTATGCCTTGATAGTCTTATTATGAACTGGATAAATAGTCAATACTTTGAATTTGTATTTTAATTCACAAAAAGATGGAGCAGACAGCAGGAACACAGCACGAGAATAATGCGGTTCACATCTCACAACTGCTGTAATTAATATGACCTCTAGATATCCCTATGTCTTTAGTAAGTCACTTAAGATTTAAGTCCAGTGAGGGACTGACCATCCTATATGCTGATCTTAAGCATATGCCTGCTCCTTGGCTATTCCAGGATGCTAGAAAAGGGATCTCTCCCCTTTGGTTTTAGTAACAAGAGAAAAATCAAACACTACATTTATTGGTGGATCCCCTCCAATAAAGTCACCTAGCATACTAATGAGTATGGAGTTGACCGTTGGCCTAAGTGACACACCATGTTATCCAAATAGGAATTCTCAGACAGAAGGATCCTGTACCCCTGAGAAGTGTAATGTTCCAGCTGAGACCAGGTGCACTCTAGGGTCAAGGGTTCTCTCTCCCTCCTTAGACTAGGTGCCTCCTAAGGACAAGTGTGTATCTATTTCAAACTAGATTCCCATGAAAGCAGAGGTTGTGTTCCCCTATAAGGTCATTAAAAAGACACCCCATCTTTGCAATCCTGGACTGGTTACCATCATGCTTAACTGGGAAGGATCAGGTAGGGAACAAGTTATGATCCAAGTGCCACAGAGTCTTCTTGTTACTGAGATTTAGCAGATTTTCTTAAATAAAAGTTTCTGCATTTGGTGTATGCCCCAGGACAATTTAGAAATTTTAAATGTTTTTAAAAATAATTTCCAACTTTTGTAACTGCTTTGCTGGGGAGAGAGTCCAGGAGCTCTTCATGCTGTCATTCTGGAAGTCCTCCTTTAAGGTCTTTGGTTTAATTTGGTTTAGGTTTTCTTTGAAGCTTAAGAACACTGCTTCTCAAGATTTTGTGTATTTATAGACTTCTTTCATAGTTTATTCTTTAAAATTTATTATATGAGGAGTGTGGACAATCTAAACTCTGAATACAATTTTAATTCTTTTTCTCTAAATCTCAGGAGCTTCTCCTCTTCTTTCTTTGGACAATGAGGGAAGGAGAAGAAAAAGGACTGACCTTTCTGGTGAAGGAAACCTACACTAAATCCGTCCTTTGTTGAAAATTTCTTCTATTAAAATTAAAACCAAGCATTTAGACCCAATGGTCTGGTTTAACAAGCCAGTCCTCATGATGTAATAGCCTTGTGTACAAGTGAGCATAATTGGTGGTTTGGCTACAGCCCTACCTGGAGGAAAAATCGAGGACCAGAATGTCTCTTCCTAGGAAAAAGAATGGGAATAGGTTCTGAAATGAGACATACCTGTGGGAGTCATGGTCTAGATGTCCTGAACATGCCCTCCAAACTAAATTCTTTGACATAATCTGAGCAAAAATGTCATCATATTCAGGAAATGCAGTTGAGATGTCCACAGTGTGATGTCAGCAGCCCCATCTCACTACAAGTGTCTGATCTTGTCACGGGCTGAGTTCGTATTCGCCTGAAAGTAATCAGCTCAGGACATAACATTTGGAAAGCATTCTGCAAACTGTTTTTCACAAATGTTGGTGATAGGGATTTTTTGAAACCTAACAACTAGTATGTGCACCCTGAAAGGAAATAAAAGATGTATGGGATATAGCCCCATACTTGAAATGCTTACACGCTCACATAAGAAACCATTGTTCATGATAATAAATTACACGTATGACAAGCAATAAATACTCTGAAGATTTTCTTGGTCAGGCATTTTCGGGGAACCTGTTATAGAGGAATGGGATTTAGATCGGTCCTGGGAAGATAGATTTTCCAAAGGCAAAGAGAAGAGGGAGAGGGTATTCTAAAAAGAGGAACCAGAACAAAAGAGAAAACGAAAGACCGAAATAATGACAGGAAAGAAGGAAGGAAAGGAGGAAGGCCGACATCTGTTGCTTAAAAAAATAGAGTCACAAATAGGAACTAGGAATGGGAAGGGAATGGGTAATTCTTAGGGATGAGCTCCTGTCCCCAGACCAGGATGGGATGTTAATAGCAGTGGTAGCCACATTATTCAAAATACTAGACATGGAAGCAACCTAAATGTCCATCAACAGATGACTGGACAAAAAAGTTGTGGTATATTTGTACAATGGAATACTACTCAGTGATTAAAAAAGAATAAAATAATGCCATTTGCAGAAACGTGGATGGACCTGGAGATCATCATTCTAAATGAAGTAAGCCAGAAAGAGAAAGAAAAATGCCATATGGTATCACTAATATGTGGAATCTAGAAAGAAAGAAAGAAAGAAAGAAAGAAAGAAAGAAAGAAAGAGAAGAAAGAAGGAAAGAGGACACCAATGAACTCATCTACAAAACAGAAACAGACCTGCAGACATAATAAACAATCTTATGTTTGGGAGAAAGAGGGTGGGAAAGGATAAAATTTGAGAGTTTGAGATTTGCAAATGTTAACCACTATATACAAAAATAGACTAAAAAAATTTCTTCTGTATAGCACAGGGAACTCTATTCAGTATCTTGTAATAACCTTTAGTGAAAAAGAATATGAAAATGAATGTATGTGTATATATGCATGACTGGGACATTATGCTGTACACCAGAAACTGACACATCATAACTGACTATATTTCAATATAAGACAAAACCAAACAAAACAAATAACCAAAAAAAATATATCCAGCAAAATACTATCACTCTAATGTGGTACATTTAAGCTCACTAGTTTCATTCTCAACCCATAACCAGAATTCACTTGCCTCTGTGTTTGTCCATCTTTCTTACTGTCTTGTGTTATCTACAAATATGTCTACAGTGTCTCTAGTGTGAAAAATTTGAAGGAAAAGATGGGGCTTTATTCGTCTTTATTCAGAACATGGTAGGTGCTTAATAAATGTCAAATCACAGACTCTTACTCACAGACACAACCTGAACCAGGAGAGAGATTGAGTGGAGCTAGAAGGAGAGCATTAACTTCCTGGGGTCCCCACTTGGGACTGGTTGTGTGTGTAAGTCTCGTTGGAGGACAGGCTAGCTCAGGGGCCCCAAGCAGACTCACTTTAAGGAATGGACAAAGCTAGGTGCCGACGTCTTCCACTGAGAGCGCCAGTCCCCAGCATCATCCTACATGTGATGATATTTCATTGTACTGAAAATGTTGGGACCTAGAGACTCCTGTGGGCAATTATAATGAGGAGTGGTCTTGGGGAGATGGAGAGGAGGCAGAGAAGCTGAATTCATCCAAGGCAGAGCTCCAGAAAGAAACTTCAGCCTTAGGTAGGAGCCGTAGGGGTTGGGTAGCTCTGAGTTGACCTCCAGGAAATGCCTTCATAACATGTGAAGTCTCAGGAGCACGGGTTTATATGGTGCAGGTCTGGGTGGGGATAAGGAACAGGTGGTACATGGAGACCAGAGTTCCTTTGCCCTCCTACTAATGCTTAGTGTGTGTGAAGCCTTTTGGAGAAGCAGTACCAGTCATTCCTGATGCCTGAGGGGAAGGAGAAGAGGAAGAGAAGGAGGAAGAAGAGAGCAGGGAGGAGAAAGTGAGGGGAAAAGAGTCTGGTCTCTGAGCCCCACAAATCAGGTGCTCTCTCTCCAAGGTCCTGTCCTACTGGGGAGAGATGGGCTTCACACCAGTCTCTCTGTTCCACTAACGCGGACCTTTCCCTTCCTTCATCCAAACTACACATCAATGCTGCCTCCTCCTGGGAGCCTTCCCAGATGAAGCAAGTAAGTCCTGATAATCCTGTCCTGCTGGGGCTGGGGCTCCAGGAGCTGCTCCCATTCTGGCTTTGTCCTGTTTTCCGCCCTGGTTAGGTACTCATCCCTCAACCTGCATCCCAATCCTACTCACCTTTGTCCTACCTAGGACTTGACACCTTTGAGGACCGTGCCTGTCATCCCAATATCCCTTGTAATTGCTCATCTTTTTGATTTGCTCAACAATTTCCTGAGTCCCCAATGTGTGTCAGGTATTGGGAACACAGGCAAGCAAGACGCTGTTCCCAACATCAGGGAGTTTCATCGGCATGATTTTACTTAGATGTGCACGCCAGCAGCAATTCTGAGATGGAAACATTCGGAAGTGAAGGGCTGTATTTAGATGAGAGTGTCTCCACTCCAAGCCCAGGCCACGTGTGTGGATATAACTTTTCATGAAAAATGAAGGAAAACTTTTCACTCTGCGGAAACCTTTTCCCCGAGGTCCCTTGATAATGACATAAAGAGCTCCCCTTTTGCATCTAAGGGACAGCAGGGTTTATGAATGTTTTATTCTCCACGCTTGTCTCAGCCTGTTCTGTAAGGTGAGGTCCAGACTGAGAATTCTCTGCACTCTTTGTGGAAGGGTGTTAGGTGAGGATGTAAACGCAGGAAGTTGTGATCTGATCCACAAAACAAAAACGAATGGGATTTTGCTTTTCTTCCTGTTTTTTTTTTCCCCCAAACAAAACATCTATTCCAATGGTCCATAGATTGTTTCATTCAACAAATATGAACATCTTCTTTATGGCAGGGATGGTACTAGGCTCCAGGAATGCAGAAGTGATAAGTGCAAGGTCCCTGTCATCAAGGAACTGTTTAATAGAAGAGATAGGACAAGAATTTAGGTGACTTTGACCGTGGGCAGCTTTAAAGGCTGTGAGAGGCGTCTGTGAAATTTAGAGGATGGAGGAGTCGGATGTGGCTGGGAGACCGGGCAAGTCTTGGTGGAGGTGATGGCACTGAGCAGGATGACGAGAGTCGTGGTGACGGGTGGGGGTGGACAAGAAGGAGCCTCATCAGACTTGGATGATGATCTTGGACTTGATCCCCACCTCCAGTCCTAGATAGAGCTCAGAAGCTGTCATAGCCCCATTCAGCTCCCCAGGGATGTCCTCTAGATCTGATCAGTGGACTCACCTTCCCTCAGGCCAATCTGAAAGCCCCAGCTTTTTGGTCACTCACTCACCTGGGGCTCCCTCTGACCCACCCCCTGTTGCATGCTGCCGAGGAACCCAGCCCTGGGGATTGTGAAACATCTGGGCGAATGACCTGCTCCATGGCCGCCCTCCAATAGCACTTAGTCCAGAGGCTTCTGCTGGAGGCTGTATAAAAGGTCCCTTCCTTCCCAGCCCCACAGGGCCTCCAGACTCCGCCTGGGATAACCTGTCCATACATCTGCCTCCAGGGTGAGGCTGCTTCTGGGGGGAGATGCTTGCCTGTCCCTCACTCAGATGCTGCTAAGGCAGACCCATCCTGCCTCTTGTTTCTTCCCGGGAGGTTGACACAGCAGGTAGGAGAGGTTTGGGGCAGGGAGAAGGGAAGGGAAATGCAAAAGACCCCAAGGGATCTAACGTGGGAGAAACCCACAGAAGCGAGAGGGCCAGAGCAGCAGAGAAGATATACGCAGGCTTAGGAACCTCAGGGCAAAATAAAACTGAGTGAAGAAAGAGTAGAGACTCAACCCTCTCTTATACTTGACCACGGAGGACCACCACTGGCCTGGGAAAAGTGGAGTCAGCTCAGCTAGGTTGCAGTTTATTTTTCTTATTTATGAAAAAGAGTAAGTTGTTAGCTTAATTGTTGGTGAGCAGGTCCCCTGGGAGTTCCCATCATGATTTACTCCCCCTTTTCAAACCCATTTCCCCCTCCTGGAGTGGATTCTAGCATATGGAGAAGAGAAACAGACACACCAAGCCCCTGGGCCACCGATCTAACCCAGTGTTCTTTTTCCTTCCAGCTTCCACGGGCCAGCCCAGCAATGTCACAGCAGAAGCAGCAATGTCAGGAGCCTCTGCGTGCTCTCAGATGTCCCCGTCCCCAAGGCCCAACCCACTCCCGGGGTTCCTGCCCTGCGCCTTGGCCTCCCTGCTCAGGGGGCTGTGGTTCTGGTCCCCAGAGGCCCCAGGACCGGAGCCCGGCTGGCTCTCAGAGGGCTTGCCGCAGAGAGCCCCGCTGCCTCAGTGGTGGCACCGTCCGCCACATCAAAGAGGAGGAGTGTTAAGGTGACCAGCGCAGAGGAGGGGACAGGTGGACAGCTGCTCTCGCCCTGCCCCGCCCGGGTGGTCCGGCACCCCTTCCCCTGAAGCCCAGGCCCCTCCCCCTCATCCAGGCTGGGAAGCATCTCCTGGCCCCCAGCATTCAAGGGCTGAGAACCCTGCTAAGCTGCCCTTCTGCTTCTGTCTCCCACCCACCCCTTCAGCTCAGCCAAAACACTTCCTTTCAGCATGGCTGCTCCGAGCAGACATGCAGAGATCTCTGCCTGTGGATGCTGCCCTTCCTTCCTTCCTCCTAAGACAGCTGGTGGTGTTTAAAAGAGACACATGGTGGGAGGCTTATGTCTGTCTGAGTTCTCAGCATCTTCATAGCCACCGATCTGCGTCACCCCGTGATCCTAGCACCGACAGCTTCAGCGTAATAAACAGTTTCTGAAAACCTGCTGTGTACTGGGCTCTGTGTTCATAGATGTAAGTGGGAGATTTGTCTCTGCTGTAGAAAAGCTCGCAATCTCGTGGTGGAAGCCGTATCCACTTGAGACGGAAATAGGTGGACTGATAAATACCATTTTGCGCTGATTGCCACACTTAATTTTCTCCTACTATGTGTCTAAAAGGACTTAAAGGAGAAAAAAAGTACGAAAGATCAAGGACCGCAAGGAGAGACTCATCACGATGGTGTAGATCAGAGGGGGTTTCCTGGGCTTTGCAAGGAGAAATTCAAAACAGAGGGAGCGCACACTTGGGGGAGAGAAAATTAGGCTCCCTGAGGTAGGTAGCATTTAAACAGGGCCTCTGAAGATCTGCTGACTTTGGTGCTGGGGGTGGAATGAGGAGGAAGAACCTTCCGGGTGGGAGGCACAGCATAAACAAAGCAAAGCAGGCGCTCGCCAGTGGTGTGAGTTTCAGTTTGGCTGGACTGCCGGGTGTAAGGCGATCGTGTGCGACAGTTCGTAACTCCAGTTCCTTATAACTCGACCAGCTGAACTGTTGAACTTAAGGCATAAAACTCCAGCTGGCAAAAGACGGTACCTCTGGGCATAGTCTAGGCCCCAGCTCAGGGTCTGTCAGCCTGGGACTGGGGGGACCTGAGGCAAAGTAGGGAGGTCTGGAGGGTCTTGAAGCTCAGCTGTGTTGCATATCAAACTAAGTTCCATGTACAGATGTAGCTGGTTCTTATTTTCTGGAGGTCACTGAAAATATTTTTTTAACCCAGTACCCAGCCCAGTGGATTATATTGCCCAGGCTCAGAGCAGAATATCAGGCTGTCCAACATTTCCGGTACAAAGGATGCTCATTTCCAGAGTTCTGCAATCCTGATGGCTAAGACATGATTTTGCCTCTGTTATGAAATATCTATATAAAGGTATACATATGTAGTGTAATTATATATAATTATAATTTTAAATGTGCAATTTTTTCTCATGAAGCAAATGATGCATACTTGCATGTCCACGTGGATAACTGTATGCAAGCTGATTGAGACCAGCCAAAAACCTTACCACCTAAAAATAACTTACTCCTAATAGGTTCATGGATATATTTCCAAACTTCATAAAAATCACAAGTGAGATCATTTCAGAATATCTTCTAACCTGCTTTTTAACTTAACAGTATAATTGCCAACACTCTTCCCTGCTCATAAATAGTGATCAACACTATTGCATTGTATCGTGTGAAGGCCGTGACTGTGTAACTAGCTCCCTGGTACCCAGCATTAATGTTGCTTCCACTTTTTTGCTCCCTAAACATCAGTAAAATAAACATTCTCTTTGGTGATTATTCTTAGTAATTTTTCTAAGATAAACTTTTAGAATTTAAATTCTAGAATTTGCCAAAAGACTATGAAGGTGTTTTTTTGTTTGTTTGTTTGTTTGTTTGTTTGTTTTTCCCCAGGCTTTCCAGGGAAATTGCATTTTGGGAGCCATTAAAACGACTTCCCTTCAGAAAGTTCTTTTTGGGAAAGGGATGTCCTTTGTTCAAGAGTGCAAGTAAGTACTGTGTTTTAAAAAAAGAAAATTACCCTATAGCCACAGGGAGAATCCTTTTTGCGAAAAGAAACACCTTCTGAGAAACTCGACAAGTATCGACCTATTTTACTGTCATGAAATTTCCACTTTAAAAAAGAAAGATTAGCTGCTTTCTCCTTTGGAGGGAAACAGGATGCTTTATACTGTGTAAAGCAGTGTCTCAGGAATCTTAACAAACCAGTGCTTGACCTTCCATATTTAGCTGATAGATTTTCTGATTTTAGATGTTCATTTATGTTTGTGTGAGAGATTTTTGGAAACGAAATCTCACTTTTCCCTAAAAAAAAAAAAAAAAAAAAAGCAAAATATCAAAGCTTAGTTGATTGTGTAAAGCTTCATGTCTAATATGGTTTTTTCTATTTTTTGTCCTGCTCTTTCTTGAAAACAGATATTCACTAAACAGAAAGTTTTTTCTTAAAGTTTTGACAGAAATAAACTTTCTTTGACAAGAGTATTACTTAATATTTTGACTTTTTCAGGCTTCCCTAGTCAGTACTTGGATTCCCTGTGCTAACTATAGAACTTGTATCCCATTAACACACAGTTCAGTCTGTACCAAACGGACTTTGAAATTACAACATTGAAAATAAAGTAATAACTTGATCACTGGTTTTCTTCACAAAGATCTGTGTTTGGCATCTTCACATTTTCTAAATGACTGTGCATCAGAATTGTCAATACTATGAATGTCTTTTTTATATGGCTTCAGCACTTTTAACATTGTACATACATTGCATCTTTGTTTTCTAGTAACAAATAATGAAAAATGAGGACTTCACATTTTGTGCAAAATA
The DNA here is from genome assembly GCF_009834535.1 of Camelus ferus. NCBI lineage: Eukaryota > Metazoa > Chordata > Mammalia > Artiodactyla > Camelidae > Camelus > Camelus ferus. Next base: position 23,458,934 of record NC_045716.1, on the reverse strand, counting down.
TCCTATATGCAGTCTCTTACAAGTTTATAGGGCCAGCAAAAATAGGTAAATGGTACAATCATTTTTCTTTAGAATATATCTAACTGGCTCTTTACAAATGTTAAATATTTCCATATTTTAAATATTTTCTACTTAGAAAAATTTGCTGTTGACAGAGCATTTGATGTTTAGTATGCTCTTTTGTCTAATTTTTTTTAAGTTAAATACAGTATTGTATGGACTAAGTAAAGAACATGTAATAAAAAAAAAAAAGAATCAAAGAAAAAGTTGCTAGGTGTTTAAAAGAGCTCCCCAAGGACTCCAGAAGACTCCTGAGTGAAGCTTTCAACAGCACTCTGCCCTCTCTTACCCAGTCCCTGGTTCCAGCCTTCCAGCAAGTGGGAGCTGGAGTTGACCCCAGCGACCTAACGCCAGGCCAGCCCCCGCCCCAGAGTGCCCAGCTCTTCCGGGGTCTCCAGCCAGGACAGGTGTGTCTGCCTGGCCCTGTGGTCCACCTGGAGTGAGGCTGGCCCAGCCGCCCCCTCGTGCGTTTTCAGCAGCTCTTAGTTTGTACAGTGTCTGACAGACGGTATTTTATCATGACATATTATATACACTTCATAATACAGCAAAGACAGTAATAAACAGTCCTTATTTTATTTATTTCTTCCATAAAACTGTCACAAAGAAAATATTAAAATCAAATCATCCTAAGGTGAAAGAAGCTATGTGGTGCTAATTTCCTCTCCTACTTAGTGGGAAGCCAAGAAATGCCGCCTAAACGTGGCAGGTGAAGAAACAGAATTTTAGTTACATTCTATAAGGTTGCAGAGGTCACCAACAGTAGTATGAAAAATATAACCACAGCTAAGTAAGGAGGTGGGAAGGGGCGATGTATGTAGGAGGTGGTGGGGGTGGAGATGAGAAGAGCGTTGTGGAGCCAGCTTTTCCCAGTCACTGACAAGTTCTCCTGATATTCTTTGGAATTTATAAATCTTTAGAGAAATACAAGCATAGATCTTCATCACTGGCGGACATCGGACTAGCCCAGTAATAATAGTAGTAACAACAACAATGATACACAAAGAGTGACGGCAACCGTCTGTATTTACCCAGAGCTCGCTGTGTACAAGGGCTCTTCCAACCACCGTGTACATATTATCCACGTAATCGTCACAGCAGCTCTGCAAAGTAGGTGTAATTTTATCACTATTTTATGGAAGAGTAAGTGAGGCACAGAGAAGACAAGTGACAAGCCTAATGTTGTACAACTAATGAAAGACAGGACCTGTGCCTGAAGCTGGGCGATCTGGGCGCAGACACTGGACGTTTAACCACGTGCGGCCTTCCCAAGAGGACAGTGCTGGGTTGAACACGATCTCCTCTCTCTGCCCTGCGTCCCCTCTCCTCCTCTGCCCACCCCAAGCCTGAACACTGGGGAAAATTAATAGACTTTAGATTTAATGCTGATTCTGCCACTATTTTAACTCTGTGAATTGGCTCTGATCCTGCAACTCTCCTCTGTGAAATGAAGCCATCTAACCCAGCCACGTGGCATGTTCTGTGCGTAATGAATTCCCCCATCCAGCACGTAAATGAGTACCGACCGCACGTCAGGGGCTGCTTGTTGAGGCATTAGTACTTCTTTTTCATCTGATCTCATGCAATGTATTAGAGAAACAGATAAATATGTTTGTTCTAACAAAAATAACAGTCTGAAGAGAAATGGTCTACTTTGTGAGGTAGTGAGTTCTCCAACTGAAAGCATTTCGTTTGAAGCCAGGAAGCTCACCATTGGGCACATGGGAGAGAAAGGGTAAGCACTCGGTAGAAAACTGATTAGATGCTTGCTAAGACCCTCCAGGGCTGCGTGGCTTTGTGAGTTGCCTGTACACCTTACATCCTTCAATTGTCTATGAAGATCCCTGGAGGAGCTCGGAGTAGGAGGCTGAGGAAAAGGCGTTGCCAGAATGTTCCATGGGCTGACTATCGTTCTGTGTACTATCAGAACACTCTGGGACGATACTTCCCCAACTAGCAGAATTATCCAGGGAATATTTAAACAATGCAAATGCTCTGGAACCCCTCCTTGGGGACTATAAATCAACAGGTCTTAGTCGGGGACCAGGAATCTGCATTTTCGAAGTGCTTCCCAGAGGGCTCCTGTGTACAGGTTTAAAGTCTCTCTTTCAGCCAGGGCTGAAAGAACATTTTCCTCACGTCATGTAATTCCTTGCTGGGTTGACCCTATTGCTCTGAGACCGTGTGACCTTCATTTGCTCTTAAACTCTCCGATATCAGGTTTTCCATAGGCAGTAGTATCGGAGTCACGTGGCTGTTAAGAGGAGAAGGTAAAACATGTGAAATGCAGTACAGATGTGGGGGGATGTGAGGGACTCCCCTTGTGTGGCTCCTATCTCTAAAGGGTAAACGGCTTAGAATCACAGGTTCACGGAACAACAAAGCAGAAACTCCTGACCCGCAGATGAGAGAGCAGGTCCCAGGCTGAGCAGCTTGCCTGAGGCTCCTTGATGGCTGCTCCCTAGCCTCACATATGGGATAGAACTGGCCTTCCTGAAGACAGCGCTCCTGGTCCAACTGGAAGCTGAGTTTTGGGGGAGGGGTGCTATCACCATCCCAGTCTTTCTCTTAAGACGTGTTAATTGCAAGTTGAAGCCTGCCATCAGCTGGGTTATGGCTTTTGGGCACAGTGGCAAGAATGGTGTTAAGGTCGTTAGCGTGGGGCTGTGATGAGCCAGAGATACTTAGCACGGCAGTCTCGAAGAACAAACCGGAGGATGAAGCCAATGACCTTGGTGAGCATCAGAAGAGAGGGGGGAAGCTAGACAGGGGTGAGGAAGCTCTGTCTCATAGGCTGCGGAGTCTCATTTCTTAGAAGATTTAGAGGTACTTCCTGAGATCTTTGCCAGGAGGAAAAGGGTAGGTAAGGAGATCTCTCTGCATCCGTTCTGACCTTAAGACTAGAAAGCGTCATTTGTTGGTGACTCTTGTAAATGTAAGCCTCAGGAGGAAGTTTTAGTGACTGCCCCACTCACTAGGTCGACAGAGGGGCCAGGGTGGGACCCAGGATCAAAGACGGATGCTGAGTTCTTTCACCGAGGAGAAGGGTCACCACAGCCACCAAAGACGGTAAGTCAGGAAGTCGCTCAGGTCCTGATATGATCGGGCAGCCCCCCAGCACAGGGCTGCCATCACCACCTCAGACATCACAACAAAAGCAACAGCAACGCTCATGTCACAAGTGAGGGTGCTGAGGCCCGGAAGGGGCAAGTGACCCACAGCTAATCAGTGTCGGGCCCGGGCCAGAGCCCCGGCCACGACCTGCTGCTTCATCCCGGGGAGGCTTCCTACGGCTGGAGACTGTAGAGGAAGGAGGGATCCTAAGACTGGTACGAGGCGACACTGGTGTGTGACCCCCAGTCCCACAGGAATAGGACTCAGCAACTGGGGACACCTGTGCTGCAGTAAAGAACGATAAACTTGTCCCGTCCCTACAGCTTACAGAGCCCCTCTGACGCTGGTGTTGGTGTCTTTTAAGCACCGTCCTGTGCACGGTGGGCCTATGTCTCTAGTCCACACTAGACAAACAGGGGAGGGTGACTGGCTTTTGAGGCCACCTCACAGAATGGACGAGTATGTGCTATGCTGACTAGGTCTTGTCCCTTTCTTCTATTCTCTGATAGGACCGGGCACAGATCCAGGAGGCCAGGTCACTGAATATGGGTCATGAATATTCCTCCCAAGAAGCGCACGAGCAGTGCGGGTCCTTCAACAACCCAGGTACGAATCCTGCTGCCCTGGGGAGGATGGCAGGTCCTTCCCAGGGCTCTTTGCCAGAGCCAGACGCACACATCTGCCTGCCCACTGGGATTCTGACCCACAGGATGACTGTTCAGAGACACGACCACTCAGGCAGAAGGAAGATCCTTATTGTCCTTCCTTTCATCGCTTAGGAATTAGCTTGATAAGAATCTCATGCATGCCACTGCTGGCCTGAGTGGCACCTCACCCTTCTATTAAGGGCACACCCAAGACAGGCAGGAATCCTAGCATGCTTGACTCCTCAGGCAGGTAGGGTGGTGAGGAGGTGCTTGGGAAGATAAGGAGAGAGTCCAGGAACGCACGAGGAATGCACAAGCTGTTCCCAGACAGGCCTCGGCCGAGGGGACACCCTCCAGTCACCTTCTGACCTGGCTGTCTAGAAGCTCATGCATAATGAGCTCCCCCAAGTCCAGCTCTTATCCTCACGACAAACTTGGAGCCTAGCCGCTCACCACAGATGCCAGCTTGGGGAACCAAGGCAAGGCACTAAGACCGCCTAACCCGAGTAGCATTCCTAAAATGTAGATCTCATGTCCTTCCTTTACTTAAATGGTCAAAGATGCTCCAGTTGCCTCTGGTCAAACTTTTTTAGACAGCATGATCTAGTTTTCAGATAAAGTCGATTGCGTACCTCCTATACGTAAAGGCAGGTAAAGGTGTGATGACTCCAGCTGCAGCGGAGGTGAGTGGGAGGTCCAGGCTGCTGTTTGCTCAGGCTTCCCCTCCCAGGTAGCCCAAATAGTCAAGAATTAAGAATCAATGATCTTTTAAAACTTGACTCAAAGTTTTTAGGAACCCCCTTATCAGTAGGATGCTGAGGGGAAGGAAGGAAACTAAAACGTATTTTCAATCTACTACCTGTCAGACGTTGTTTGCGTTATCGCAGTACAATAGCTCTATGAGGTCCATATTGTTAATCTCATTTTACAGATTAAAAAAAACTGAGGCTTAAAAACATTAAATAACACACCACAGTTCAAATGCCAGTGCCCTGGTTCTGAGCCCATCCTCTTCCAGCTTCCGTGCATGCAAAGACATGAAACTGACACAGCAGACAAGGGCTGGAAGGGCCCCAGGACAGCAGCTCACGCTGCCTGCAGGCGCGGCTCACTGAAGAGGTGGTGTTGGAACATCCCTGGCAACAGCGTTCCGAGGGATCTAGTTTGGAAGCCATTAATCTCTGGGCTAAAGCGTGCAGCCCCGCAAGTAAAGCTCTCAGGGTCCCGGGCCCTCCCTTCCTCTCTGTCCAGCTGGTGCTCTTCTCCAATGTCATGGCCACTCTCCTTCCAGAAAAGGTCGAGCCCCTTCACATCTCCGTGCCTACGTGTGCACACTTCCTCCCTCTATCCGGAGTGTCAGGTTCCCTCCCACCTCTGACTGACTTCCACTCTGTTTCTGAGCCTCAGTCTTACTCGAGCTGTCGAATGGGATTACCGAAAACTCAAAGGGATAATGTGTTGGAATAATGGAAACCACGTGCCTGATAGAGGGGAGACTGAGAATACATCTTCATTTCCCTCCCTTGCCTCCATGTCGTCCCACCTGGATCATTCTTTGAGGTCAAAGAATTACCTTAATCTTCTTTGAATTCACACAGCCCTGCACATCACAGGTACTCAGTGAACAAATTAATGTCATTAAAGTGATCATTTCAATGTTACTACCAGAAAGGCATTTCCATTGGGCTAAATAATTTTTCATTATTGACAGCAAGTCATTGAGGATATTGGATCAATACAATAGAACCTTTGAAAAGTATTTGTAATAATTTAGTGGGGGCATGCACAGATGGGGCACAATGTTGCCCATCCCACAGATCTGGGCTTCAATAGCTCACACTCTTAGCCAGCAGAGGCATGATTAAGCAAGAATTGCAAATGTACACAGTACTCTGCTTTGGCACAGCAAGACGAGTTAAGTAATTTCCTCTAATAAGTGGGATGAACTAAACAGACTATATGAAGTTGCTTCCTCATCGAGTGACTTACCTTCAGATGTTTCACATCCTCATACACACACCAGCCATCAGCTCTCCCCATTTTATCAAGTTCACCACAGTTCCCAACCCCAGATGAAATAAACTCAGGGAAAAGAACAAACCAGGGAAGGCAGCACTTGGATGTGAGCTCCTTGGAGGTCTGACGCTCATGAATACACACGCACACTTGAAGGCGTACTAGGATTACCTGGCCCGGACCCCTCTGAAACCCAGGGGGAGCCAGGACCAGAGCCCTGACTTCCACCACCAAGTTCTCGTGGCTGGTCAGTATCAAATAACTCCATCCAGGGAGCATCCTCCCACACCTGCGCCGCTGGCCTGCCACCGACCTGGCCTCCCAGGGGACCCTCTCTCCAGGAGTGAAAGGAGGGAGACCATTGCCACAAGCACAATAAATACTCATAAATTCATTGAACAAAAAAAAAATTTTTTTAGCACATACAGGATGTCAGGCACTGTGTAGTGCTGAGGATAAAGTGAACTGGCGAACACTGAGATTTCATCCTATCCAGGATGACAGACATTGAAAAATAAATACAAGCACAGTGTCATAAGAAATACAGGAAACTGTAGGGGCGATTCGGTTCTTACATGGTTCTCCTGGATAAGAAACAGAGGAGAAAGGACAGGCATTAGGAAAGACAAGGAGCTGATCCTTCTCCCACACAGGAAGCCATGAAGGACGGTTGCAGACATAAGTAGGCTTGAAGACTTGCTGCTGGGAAGCAAAGTCCTGAACACCTGGCAGCTACTGTCTGCCCCGTGGAGTAGGCTGTCTCATTTATCTAGAGGCAGCGGTGGACGTTTGGAGGGTTTGAGACAGGACAGAAGGCATGACGTGTGTGCACGGTGAGTGCAGAGATGTATACAAGCAGTGCTTTGGGCTCAGCCAGACGGATGATTCTCATCTTATGATGATGTCTGTTTTTGTTTTTATTTTTTATTTTTTGTATAGCACCTAGGCATAGCAGGGAGGATTCAGCCACTGTTGAGGTTTTGACAGTCAAGCTTTGACAAGACAAAGGGGCAGGGAATCTTACTATAATGGCAAAAGAGTGGGTGAAATAATAAACTAAGGGAAGCAAACTAGGAAAGCGAGTAGGGTGGGAGCAGATTCCGGTGGATATAACGAAGCAAGTTGGAAAGAAGGAAATGAGATCAAAGAAAGAGGTGGCTGGTTTCGTGGTCTCAGAGAGTTAGGAGACCTGGCTTCTAACTCAGACTCTGCAGGACTTGGAGCATCTCCTTTGTTCCCGCTGGCTTTCAATTTTGTCACCCATGCGTGCAGGGTAAGTAGTGCCCTAACGTCCCCTCCAGATGGGCCTTTCTGTGAGGCTACATCGTTGGTCAAGGTCTTAGGCACTTGGGGATCTGGACAGACACACCGATCCTTCAGCAGTGGCCCAAGGATGCTTAGATTATTGGTCCCAAATCTGTCGATAGAGTGTCCAGAAACCCCTATCTATGTTCTGGGTTGACCCAATATTTGTGGCTTTAGCTTTTCATCCCAAGCATGCTTGGATTCCCCCAGAAACCCTAAGTTCAAGTCCAAGGCAGTGCCATTATAAACTCCCCTGTAAATCATGACCTTCTTATCTTTATGGAAATGCTTCTGAGGTTTATGAAGAGGAGGGACGCTCTGGAAAGGTACTCATGAGCATCCAGTAGTGACCCAGTGTGACAAAGTGACAGAATTATGGAGCCGCTGGAATGTGGGAAGTTGTCCTCATGACCACCTGATTGGGAACTGCTTCCATGTTATTCTGGCTCATCCTCTCGAGCTGGGTGCAGGGTATGTATAAAAGGCCTCAGATCATACAGTCTCCTCACTCCATCAGACACACCATCGCTTGCCCAAGGTTTGAAGAACAAGGTGAGTGTCCTTACTGATCTGATGGCAGTTTGGGGCTGGCTGGGACTGCCACACATCAGCTGAATGGGACAAGCCACTCCAGGTGGGAGAGAATGGGAGCTAACTGGTAATTGCAGGAAGATCAGGAAATCAGGCTCAAAAGTAGTGATCCTAGGGGAGGCAAGTGGTAACCAAAGGTTGGGGCAGGGGTAGGGGAGGCTAGCTTGTAGGACAAGAGACAGCCACACAGGGCTGAAGAGTAGGACTAAAGATAGAGCCCCTGATGTAAGAAAGAAAAAAAGGAAGATGATGAAGACAGGTGGTATGACCATGGGCTGAGGCTAACCATGTGGTTTCTAGAATGCATAAATCAGAGAGCGTTATTTCAAAATTTTTAAGATTTGGGGAACTACCTAGGGCCCTACGTTACCACCTTTGAAGTCAGGAGTCTTGGGAGAACCAGGACAGTAGGAGAAGGTGTTACCAGAGTCTAACTTAGCCACTGGCTGATTTCTCTGTGCCAGGCCAGCAGGGCTGCTCTGCCCTAGAGATGTGGGCCCTGGACCCACAGCATCACTCACAGAACTTAGGACTGTAGAAAAATACTGCATCAGATGAGGTTTATATTCACTGAACTTTTGAAATATCTGCATTTCTTCACAGAGCAACTGAGCATTCTCCAAGATGTTCTGCCAGCAAAACCAGCAGAAATGCCAGCTCCCTGCCAAGTGTCGCCCCAAATACCCACCCAAGTGCCCCCCTCAGGCCCCTCAGGCCCCGGGTCCCCACCCTGCTCCTGCCCCTTCCTGCTGTGCCCCCAGGTGCTGTGTTTCTGGGTTCAGAAGCAGCTGCTCTCTGGTGTCCCACCGATTTCCGAGAGTCTGCCTAGACCTGGCCCAGCCTTCCATCTGCTGTGAGAGGGAGCCCTCTGCATGTTCCTGCAGTTGCCGTGGCCATGGGGGCTACAGATGACCTGCATCCTTTGAGGATCCCAAGATGCACAGCCAGGGACCAGCCCGAAATGGATGTCACATCTCTCTCTCAGCCTCGTTCTTCCCTCTCCTTCTGAGTTAAGCTGCCTAGATGTGTAGGTGATGGATGCCGCTTTTTCCGGAGAATCTCAGACCTCTTGGCCTTAGCTCTGGTCCTAGACCAAGAAGCCCTGAATGCTGGAGACAACTCTGCTTCCCAAAGCCTCATCAGTGTGCAAAAATAAAGCTTATCTTTCCTGGCACCCAGAACTTCTTGGTATTGAGCAATTCTCCCATGCTTTGCACTGAGCAGCTCCCAGCAACCTGGATTCCTTAAGCAGACTCCCACAAAGAGCCACCCGATGGCGAATTCCTTCTAAGGTAGACCCTGGGTCTGAGCAATTTGAGAGGACTATGACAAAAAAGAAAGATCCCGAAGGGAATATAGGGGGCGTTCCCAAAACATCAGTGACCCTGTCCCACTGCAGCTGTCACCATCACTGTAAAGGACACCTGCTTCCCCGGAACTCAGCCTCCAGGTCCTTCTTACCTGGGGGAATCACATGCTCGAGAAGGAAATGGCACAGGAGTATTTGCAGTTTTCAGATCTCAGTCCAAAAAGCTGTGAAAAATACTGTCCTTCAGCAAATCCCCTGACTGAGTCCCTCACTCCTCTTCACACGGGAACCAGGATCAGGTGGGAACCTACACCCTGGCCCAGCGAGCACCATGCTCTCGAGGCACATTTTGGCCTTGGTGCTGCTGTCCACCCTGCGTGGCTCTTTTTCCTCGTCCATTTAATGGGACAAATGGCGTGGGTTTGGGGACAAGTCCTCAAAGCACTTTATTCATCCCAACAGTGGGCCGTAGGCGATGGCCACGCCCTTGCCCGTCCTCCAGGATGACACTTCTTTGTGGGTTTTTTCCATGAAGTCTAGTCAGTTCACAATGTTGCGTCAGTCTCTGGTGCCCAGCATCATGTTTCAGTCATACATGTACGTACTTACATTCGTTTTCACTATAGGTGACTCTAAGATACTGAATATAGTTCCCTGTGCTCTACAGTAGAAACTTGTTGTTTCTATCTGGCCAGTAAGAGAGAAAGGGGTGGAATTCATATAGTAATTGCACAGAGTCCACAGCTCAGCTGAAACAAGCCCCAGCCATGAAAACGTCTCGGCCCACACAGTGCAGTGTGTCTCATACATGAATGTCATTCATTCGGTGTGTTGTAGGAGGAGAGAGATCGGGGGAAACTGGTCCAGACCACCCTTTTGGACCAAAATGCTTTATTGCAAGTCATGATTGGCCAGGGGCATCCAGGCCACGGAGCGCTTTGGGGGCTAGAAGGGAGGTGGACCTGACCGCCCTCTTGGACATCCCATCACTAAGTCCAAGGAAGAGGACTTCCAGTCCTTTGGTCTCTGACCAAAGGGACAGAAGGAGTCCAGAGGGGTATTTCAGGGATTCTGGCGATGTCTGTGAGAGAAAGACTATCCTGTGCGTGTTTAAAATGCTGTGATAAGATTCAGCCCGCCTCCTCAAAAGGGTTAAATAAGAGGTGATAAATGATGCCTTGGCGAGCGTCAGGGTTGTTCAATCAGGGCTGTTAACCTCCCAGCAGACATTCAAATTAGAAATTACGTAGCATCACAGTGTGTGTTTTTAAGGTCTTAGTCATATCCCTCGATTTCAGGAGAAATACTCTTTTTGCCATGTTCTAACCTTATTCTCTAAAATGATATCTTCCATCTCAAACTCATTTCTTACCACCGGAGGAAGAGTGAGCAACCAGACGGGTGAAATGGCAAGAGACTTGCCTTCACTCGTCTGTACTCAGGCCTGTGCGGGCTTTGGTTTCAGGGTCGAGAGGGCTGAGCAAAGGTCATCTCCACGTGGAGCCTGCAAGGCGGCAGAGGGATCTTGTCCTGGGCCCACTGGCTGGGACAGGCGCCATCAGAAGTCCTCATGCTCACCTGGACCTGCCTGGGTCTCCGCTGCATGGAAACTGCAGGAAGCCCCTTCCTCCTGCTGTGTTTCTCCAGCGCCCCCTATGGACAAACCTTAACATCGCACTCGCTTTAAAGGAGAAATGCTGACAAGAATACCATTGTTTATCATAGAACATATATTAATGGGTGCATTTGGAGCTGAGAAGCAATAAACTGATAAAGGACACACTGTGCTCTCTCGCTCACTCTCTCATACACACACACACACTTGAACACACTCACAGTGCCACAGAGACTTTTGTTTCCTTGACGAACAGATCACATCACTGTCCTGGAAGGACTGCACACTGGAGACAATGATTGGATTCATGTATCAGTAAATCAACTACAGAGGAAATACTGTTTGTTTCAAGACTGTAAGGATATCTATACCCACCAGGGGGCAGTAAAGCTAAATCTTAAACTTGACTTTGCCACAGCAACATGTGATCACGAATCACTTGGAAATTCTTATGCTACATCAGAACTCAGAAGGGCCTCCTGAATTCTGGCTATTGGTGAGGCTAACTGGGGCTGAGAGAAGAAGGGACAACCCCAGTTACCTCTGGGAATAGTTCTTTCTAATGGGAGTTTGGACCCAGGTGTCAGAGTGGACTTGGGAAAAGGATGTGATATTTCAGCCTCTTGAAAGCAGAATCATGACAGGGAGGAGGTTCTTCCAAATCCCAAAGGAAGACAGGTACAACTTGAGTCACAGGCTGTAGCTTTAATTTTGCTTCCCAGTCACATAGTGGGACTCAAGGAGGTGTCCTTGGTCACACCACTCAAGCCTTTTACAGACCACAAGAACCTGATGCAAATTCAGAAATTGTTCACAGACTGTTCAGAATATTGAGGAACAGAGATGGCTCTCTACTTGTTCTAATCCTGGTGGCAACTGACCCCAGAGGTAAAGAACACACTAAATGGTCCCAGACTGGCTCCCGGATGCATGGCTTAGGGACAGCCCTCAGGATGAGTGGAAAGGTAGTCAGGGGGCTTGCCTCAAAGCTTATGTGCCTAGCAAGCACTTCCTTTTTTGCTTACAGCTCTAAACCTACAGAAAATTTGCTAATTGTGTTTGAATTTAATCAGTATACACTAGGGAGAATGTGCCAGTTTCCTCCAAACAAACCCAGAGGCACCTTAGCAGAGACACAAAGTCTGGACAGGGAGAGGATTGACTCCTCACCCTGAAGGGTCTGCTCCTTGGGAAGGTACACACTCCTCAAGTTCAAAGCTGGTGGGAGGAAGGGGACTGTGGCAGATGTGGCCAGGCTTAGCCCTGTAAGGCTTTTGGCCAGTATCTGAGATGAATGATATTCAGCTCAGTGGGCGAAGAAAAAGCAGATGCAGACAACTGGGCATAAATGGCAGGAGCACACTGTCTTTGTAGACATTCACCGAGTCCGGGCAGGAGGAAGTGTGACTTCAGAGATTCCCACGCTCTGCCCGCCGACCAGATCGGGACCTCCGCCAGCTCTGCCCTTGCTGGTGCAGGCCCTGGAGTTTTGTGATGTGGAGTCTGTGCGGGGAGTAAGACTATTCCTTGACACAGACATGGAGGGTGAAGGTCACACACGCATGTTCACTTTGTGAAAACTCAATGAGCTGCATTCTCCGTGTACGTATGTTACAGTTTAATGCAACTACTTTACAGGAATATACACACAAATGCATAATCAATATTTAAATGGCCAAGAAAATTCTAAAAACTAAGCAGTTTGCAGGGACCAGCTCTACCAGATATTATACTATATTCTAAAGCTTTATATAGTTAGTGTGATACTGGACCCTGAATACACATACAGATCAATAGAACACAATGAGATGTCCAGGGCTGGGGCCAAATGTGTAGGGGAAGTTAGTACATGATAAACACACCCTCAAATCTATGAAGAAAATGTCTATTAGTCAATGGATGATGCTGCCACCACTGGGCAGCCATTAAGAAAAAAGCCTCCAATTTTATACCAAGATGACTTCTCAAAGGGTCAAAGCATTACAAATTATTCCTTAAGAAACTCCAAGACTATTCATTTATAAATTCAAAATGTGGATCAGTTTTATCATTATACCACAGCAATCAAAAGCTTCCAAAGGAAATCTTCTTTTAAAGGGTTTACTTAAAAATTAACTATTTCTATGTGGCTGAAATTTATCAAAGTCAAAAGTCAAAAAACACACCAGAAGAAATTGTGCATCTCACAGCACCAAAATGGGCTAACTTCCCCGGTATAGCCTGAACACCACAAATCAGTAATAAAGTGATCGGCAATCCAATTAAATATTAGGTAAATTGTACAACTAGAATTTCCTGAAAACAAGAAAGGTTCCTAAACATAATAAAAGGTCATTGAACCGACCCACTAAGAAAAACTCAAAACTACTCCGAGGTACCAGTTTTAACCTATCAGACTGACAGCACAACGAATTTAATAACACATCGTGTTGATGAGGTAGGGAAGCGCGCAAATTCATACATTGTAAGGAGTGACGTAAATTGGTCCGTGGAATAAAATTTGACGATATCTATCAACTTCATCCCTTGAAGCAGCCACTGCACTAAGGGAATTATATGCTATGTCCGCCTTCCCCGAGGAAGGATGCGCGTCCTGTGTGTCGCCGCAGCGAGGTTGGCAAGCGCCCTCATCAGTACAGGGGCCACCTGCTTTTGCAGCTCACGCTGCATCCTTTCATTCTCCCCGCTGAGCTCCAGCCACACGGAGCTTCTCCCCTGCAGGTCCGTGCTTTTTCATCTCTGAGTCCAAACAGCTTCACAAACCTCCATGTTCCACTTCCCGTCTCCAGTTGCCACCCAAGACTCTACTTAAGCATCACTCCTTCCAGAAAGTATCTCGACCCCCAACCAGACCCCGTGTGCTCTCGCGGCACCGGGTCCCGGCCCTGCCTTCAGCCTCATCACACAGCATTGACGTCGTCCGCTTTCTCCACCTTGAGTTAGAGGAGCTTTGAGACGTGAACAAGATCCTACTGAGCTTGCACACTTCACATTTAGGACGGAGCCTGGGAGACAGTGGACAGTGCACAGTGCAAATGTGTGCTTTAGGCTTGTATCTTAGGCTGACAGGAATAATTACTGGTTAACTGAGGAGCTCCCTTTAGGAGAGAAGCCGCCCAGAGGAGCCCTGCCATATAGCCAGCAGGGGGCGCTAGGGAGTCCAGTCACAATCACAGAATCTTGGGGAGAGAATGACAGGGTCACAGAGGCTTAGAACCTCAGAATCTCGGCGCTGGGAGAAAGGAGAAACCATCTGGCTTCTGATGGTCATGGACTTACTAGGCTGCTGAGGGAGGGTCACAGCTGCTGCCAGTACCAGGAAGACCGTTTTCGGGAGAAACCAAGCATCAGCTTCCTGAATTGAGAAGAGCCTGTCGAGAAGTGGCCAGACCAGGTAGCCCAGAGATGTGTCTTTGGGTCCTGTCTTCGTGGCTCGTCCAGTCATCTATTCATTCCTTACTTACTGGAGCCCACGTGAGGTCAGACAGTGTGGTGGGTGCCGAGAGCCGTGCAAGCTGGACACGCGGGTGCCTGTGTTCTTGAGACTAACAGACTTGCAGAGAAGTCAGACAGTGAGGATGAAGGTGCCGTGAGAAGTACGGGGGCCCTCGGGCAGTTACATCAGGGCCACAGATCCTGTGGGTGAGGGATGTGTTCCTCGGGGGGTGATGTTTCAGCTGAGACTCCAGGTGTGAGTGAGACTTAGTGAGGGTGTGGGGATGGGTGTGCTGGGTCACGGGGACAGTGGTGCAGAGACCCAGGCAGCAGCCAGCCGAATTCAGCCAGATATGCTCTGGGCCAGCCTGAAAGGGACAGTGGCTGGAGAGGAGGCAGGGCTGATGGCAGAGGTCGAAGAGAGGGCAGCCTCGCCATTCTCTAGGCAGTGAGGCCAAGGAGACAGCGCCGGCGCAGGCAGCATGGGACCTGAGGGCACTGCCCCCCCTCCCTGCGCCTTAGTGCCCGGGAGATTCCTAACCTGCCCTCCGTCTTGGACGTAGCCCCCCACCCCCATCCGGGATCTGTCCCCAGGACCTGCCCACAGGGGACGTGCTGGGAGGGGATGTCTGGGAGCAGGCAGGTGAACTCCTAGATGGGAGCTCTGGGTGCCCTCTGGTACCGGGACCAGGACTGTTTCTGCAGAAACAGCCCAGCACAGACTTAGAGGGATGGAGCCTAACATGCTGGATTTCCAAGTGGACAGGAGGCTCCGAACAGGCAGTTCAGGGGCACTGACTTCAGAGAGAGAAAGGTAACCCACAGGCACACAGGAGGAGAGGAAGGGAGAATGGGGAGGAGAGAGGCAGAGAGAAGACATTATAAAGGAGGCAAAACATTCACAGAGAAAAGCAACAGAAAAGTAAAAAGGGCACAGCACCCTCGCCACCCCCGCCTTCTCCGCTCCCCTGGTCACAGGTCTGGTCCCCGAGGGGACAGATTGAGACAACATGGGGCCAGAGCCAGACAGCAGGCTCCACATGCGCGCGCATACACACCCCCCCAAGCTCACCACCAGACCCTCCCCCCAGGGCCACAGGCACCCAGGTGTGCCCAGAGTTTGTCAAATAGCTTAAAAACCATGAAGGAGGCAGACAGCAAGGCTCCTGTGGCCCTCCCCTCCCCCTCTCCCCTATTTTTATGCTGTTGCCTCTGCTCCGTTTGCATTTCTGTGTCTCCCCTTTGCTCTGCCTCTCCTTCCTTGTCCCTCCCAGGCAAGTCAGGGCGCCCACAGGGCAGCTCTCTGCCACCTCAGCCTCTTTGCAGCTTCTCTTGACCTAGAGGGAGGGACTGTGTGACTTGTCCCCTATTCCTACCTCTTAGGAGTCCTGGTCCAGCGTCATGTGCTTAAAACTAAGCAGAAACCTCGTCCTGAATGACAGATTTAATTCCTGAATAACTGGCTGACAGAGAGTCACAGGTGAACTGAGGCCAACACCCCAAAGCCACTTTCCCCTCTCGGGTGAAAACCTGCCTCTGACCCAGTTGAGGCTGCAACCGGACGGCCAGGGACCTGGGGGTGTGGAGGGTACAGACTTGGTGGTGACCCAAGGAGGGTCCCTGAGAAGTGACCCTTCCTTCTCAGATGTGTCTCACTGCTGGAGCCCTAGCTCAGGAGATTCACAGCAGAGTGGACCCCAAGGGGACTGACCCCAGTCTGCCCCTCCAACAGCAGCCAGAAGCGCAGTGACTGGCCTCCCCAAGCACACGCCGGGGGCTCCTTCCCAGAGAAGCCCCACGATGAGGCTCTGATGGTTCCAAAAGTTGATGTCAGGAGAGGCTGTGCTGGGTGGAGACTCCCGCCACGCCCTGCTCGGTGGGCCCTGGCTCGCCCACACCCACTGATTGAGGTGGCTCCCAAATGAAAGGGTTGAGACTAAGAGGCTGACACCCGTCATCTGAGACAGCCAAGGCCCTGGGTCCGCAGCAAAGTGGGTCATCTGACAGGCCTCCTGGAGGAGCCACCTAGCCTGAGAATCCTGCTCGCCTTCAGCAAGCAAGAGCTGCCTTCAGCGGCAAGAGAGGGGACGGGATGGCTTTCTGTCCCACTCGGGGAACCTCAGGAAGTCTTCAGTGTGAGGGGGATGTGTGGCTCCTGCCCCCAGGAGTCCCCACATCCTCAGGACACAGAAGAGAACAAAACCGAAAGAGGAGAGAGGTGGCTTTCCCAGCAGCAGACGGAGTGCTGGAGCAGGGCTGGGAGGGAGCGGCGGCCGGCAGGGCAGGGATCGGGTGGGGACAGGCAAGCGGGCAAGCGTGCCCTGGCAGGAGGGACCGAGGCTGGAACTGAAGCGAGCGCCCTCTGAGCTGCTCACACCGGCTCCGATTTTAAAACCTAGTGAACAAAGAAATGAGTTTCGTCCAACTGCACAGCCACTGTCAGAAACCTCCAGTTCTTCCTTCCTTGTGTGTGTGTCTCTCCACGGACAGACAGACAGACACACACCTGGGTGTGCGCACACAGGCGCACGCACACACAGATATGCAAGTGCGTGCGCCTCAGGGAAAGCCCTTGACAGTAACCCGTTCAGTTTAAAAAACCAGTTTGGGCCAGAGGTTTATCTGTGGGTGCTGGAGGCTGGAGGGTGGTGGCAACTTTACATCAGCCGTTGTCACCTGGACTCCCACACCCATCCTCCTCCACCCAGGTGACGGGGCTCTGACAGCCCTCACCTCCCCGCCGTGGGTGTGTGGCCCTGTGGGATGAGCCCCCCGCTGGGGTCATGCTCATTCTCCCTCCTTCCACGTCTCCCCCTGAGGCTGGGTGGCTCCCCGGGTCTCCACCTGCTGAGTCCTGGCCACTTCTGGAGCCTCTGTCCCGCTCTGGGGCCTCCACGGTGGCTTTCAGCACCAGGCGACAGGGGGACAGGGCAGAAACACAGAGGGGCTGCTGCGGGGGCCACATATTGGTTTGCAGGCCCACGGACCTCAGGAGCACATTCCTGGATGTCCCGGGTGGGAGAAAGGTGGGTTGATAAGGAGCAGAGAGAGGTGTTTTGGTTTTTCTTACTCTTGGAAGGATCAGGGAAGTATCAAAGTCCTGAATGGTTGAGTTTGAGGACACCTCTAAGGTACAGTTCGCCCCTCTTCACCCCCAACATGGCTCCCCATAGAGTAAGAGATAAAAGCCCAGGGCGGCGAGGAGAGCTGCCCCCGCCCCTGGCTCGGGGGTTGTAGAGCCGGGCCTGGGTCTCGGCCCTTCATGCCAAGAGCAGTGGCCTTTCCATCTCCTTTTGCGGTCAGGGGGTCCCTTGGCAGCGACATCCTACGTGCTGAGGGGCGTGTGGTGAGATGGTGCACTCAGGAAGGGCGTGAAGGTTGGCCACCCTAAGTGCAAGGGTCCCTGGGTGCCACGCTGAACACCAGACCAAGCACGTGCTCTGAGCTGGGGTGGAACCTGGCTTGACGCCACTGAACCAGAACCTCAGTCCTACTCAGACATAAAATGGGGTGAAAACGTGATTATTCATGAGATGACGTTTGTGAAGTGCCTGACACTGGACTCAGACTCCGCTGTCAAGGGTCATGCTCTCCCTTGTGAGCTAAGAGACCTTAGGCAAAATTCCTACACGTTTCCTTTTCTATCTGGAAAACGGCTCCCTGGTGAGGAACCCACGCCTTGACACGTGAAAACACAGACCCATGGGACCTGCTGTGCCTTCTGAGCTCCCAGCCCCGGTCTGTGTCATCAATCTGAAGATGGATGGATTTGGGGGTCCAAGAAGGGGGACATGAATGCAGGCAGCTAACTTTCCTTCTGAGAATGTTCTTTTTGTTTTTTTCCTAGGACCTCCAAAACTCCAGAAGATGTGTGACCAACCAAAATGCAACCCCTGCTGTCCACAAAAATGCAACCCAGGCTGCCCACCGAAACCCCCGTGCTGCATTCAACCCACGTGCAGCTGTTTGGAGCCCAAGCCCGAGTGTACGTGCCTTAACAAGGAGACGGAGCCCGCGCCACTCCAAACTCAGAACCATAACTTCCAGCCCCAACCGCAGCCCCAACCGCAGCCCCAACAGCAGCCCCAAAGTCCAAAACTGGAGCCCAAACCAGGTCCCCGGGGGCAGAAGCAGCCAAACAAATAGATTGTCCCAAACAAGTTGAGGGGGCCATGCCCATCACTCAGTGGGGGTCAGGCTAGACCTACATTTGGAAAAGCTGTTTCTCATTGACCACCATTTACTCCTAAGCAGGAGCCCCTATTTCCCTCCATAGCCCCCCACCCTACGGCAGCTATAGCTGGAAACGGAAGGCTGAAGAGGCTAGAATCATCTCTCCTAGTGGTCCTGACCTTAGATAGCACAAAAATAAAAGAGCAATAAAAAGTTGCCTCCCTTTCTTCCTTTACCTGTGAAACCATCTGCCTTGTCTGGTCTGCGTCCAAGAAAATGTCCTGTGCGTGTCACGAAGGGCTGACGAGCCAGAAAACCAGAGTCTGAAAGCACAGGGCCTCTGCTGGGCCAGAATTAGGATGACTGACTCACCCTGGTTTCAAAATGAACGTCCTGTGTTCCAGGACCCCCCCTCAAGAGCCAGGCAAAGCGGGTGGTCAGCCACCCAAAGCACAGGAATTCTGGTGCCCCTGGGTCCCCGGGCACCACATCTGAGGCCAAGCCAGCAAGGGCACATGCCCAGGAATGATCCCCCTCCCTCATCCCGGAGGTTTTCCGTGCAGGTAGAGCTCCTGGGACTCAGCAGTGCCGAGCCTGGGCAGCAGGGCTTCATGGCATCAGCACTGGTTCTTTGATGCTGGAAAAAGTTGTTGGACCCTCTCAGGCCCGATTTCCTCACCTGTAAAATGAGGGTAATGGTACTTCAAAGGGTTTTTATGAGAATTAAATGGAATAGTTGATTTAAAATGCTTAATGCGGGATCTGACACATCATGGATATGCAATACATGGTTCTCCTCAGCTTCTCTGTCACCAGGTCCCTATTCCCTCCTCCCCATGAAGAATTCACCATGCTCTAATACTTTGTCCCCAAAACACCTCCATTAATCTAGGTGGGCAGGTAGAGAGAAATCAGCTTCACTCACTATACTTATAAACTTCACTTTTTCCTTCTTTTTCGGTAGACAATTGACATATCCATCACCTCTCAAATTTTCCTAATGCCCCTCAGCCTCCTCTCCCTCCTGACTCTCCCTGCCCACCAAGCCCCAGAAAACAGCTGATCCACTTTTTGGTCCCTATAAAATAGTTTGAACGTTCAAGAATTTCATAAGCGGAATCATCCAGTATGTATTCTTTAATGCCTGGCTTCTTTCACTCAGCAAAAATATTCTGAGATTCACACAAGTTGTTGCTTGTATCCATTGTTCATTCTTTTTTATTACTGGGTAGGAAATGCCCTCACTGCATGGGTAATCCCACCCTTGGTTTGTCCATTAATTTATTGACGGACATTTGGATCGTTTCCAGGCGTTGGCTGTTACCAATAAAGCTGCCACGAACATCCACGACAAGCCTTTGGATGGACACATGCTTTCACTTCTCTTGGGTGAAGACCTAAGGGCAGAGCTACTGTAGTGTATGTTTTATTTGAGACGCTACCTGATTGTTTTCTGAAACGGCTGTGCCGGAAGTACATGAGAATTTTGGTTGCTGCATATCTTTGCCAACATTTCGTGTGCTCAGTTTTTCTGCTTTTAGACATTCTAATAGATATGTAGCGTCATTTAATTGACCTTAATTTGCATTTTCTTAATGGCTATTGATACTGAGCACCTTTCCATGTGCTCATTTGTCTCCAGATATCTTCTTTGGTAAATTGGCTGTTCAAATATTTCCTCCATTATTTTACTGAGCTATTTGGTTTCTTATTACTGAATTCTGAGGAGTTTTAAAATACATACTTTTTTTTAAAGATTTTTAAATTTTTTATCAAAGTATAAATATATATATATAAATACATATATACATATATTCTTGATACAAGTCCTTTATCAGAGAAATTATTTGCACATATTTTCCCCAGTCTATGGCTTATCTTTTCATTCTCTTAGTTTTTTTTTTTTTCCCCAAAGAAGAGAACATCTTAATTTTGATAAAATCTAATTAAATTTTTTTCTTTTATAGATCTTGGTTTTGGTGTCATATCTAAGAAATCTTTGAGTGATCCTAGGACACAAAGATTTTCTCCTATGCTTCCTTCTATAGGTTACTTTCTGTATATGATGAAAGACACGGACAAAGGATTTTTTGGTGGGTAAGGAAGGTGGAGGGAGGACAAGTGCGGAGGGGAGTATGTGGCTATTCAGTTGTTCCAGACTCTCCTTTCTCTACTGAATTATCTTTGCATCAGTAGGTCATAGTTTTTGCATTTATCTCTGAATTCTTATTTTGTTACCTTGATCTATTTTTCTATCCTGACATTCTTGTCTTACTTACTGTAACTTTATGATGAGTCTTGAAGCCCTTTAATTTTGCTCTTTTTCAAAGTTGCTTTAGTTATTCTAGGTCATTTTACTGCTATGTGGATTTCAGAATAAACTTGTCATTTTCTACCAAAAAAAAAGCCTCCTGAGATTTTGACTTGACTTGAATTAAATCTGTGGGCTAAATTGGAGAGGGATGGACACCTTAACAACATGGAGTAATAAACAAGGACTCTCTCTCCATTTATTTAGGTTATCTTTTTTTTTTTTTAATTTTATCATGTTCAGTGAACAAGCTTTGCATGTATTTTGTTGTATTTTCCCTGAGTATTTCGTATGCTTTAATCATACTATAAATGGTACTTTTAATTTCAGTTTGATTATGCGCTGTTAGTATATAAAAGTACAATTATTTTTGCTTAACAATTGTATGTACTGTTTATTAGCTTTAATAGCTTTATATAAATTCCATAGGATTTTCAACATGTATGATCAGGTCATCTGAGCATAAAGAGTGTTTTACTTTTTCCTTTCGAATCTGAGTGCCTGTTTCATCTTCTTTTCCCCCTGTCTCTTGAGAATGTTCCTTCTCTTTCTATTTTTCTAAGAGTTTTTAATAAAAATGGATGTTGAATTTTGAAAAAAATTTTTCTACCTCTATTGAGATGATCATATAATTTGTCTCTTTTAGTCTGTTATATGGTGACTTACACTGATCGGTTTTAGAATGTTATAAACAACCTTACATTCCTGAGATAAACCCTTTTTGACTGGTTGTTTAATCCTTTTACATGTGTTCAGATTTGATTTGCTAAAATTTTGTTAAGAAGTTTTGCCTCTATGTGAATGAGGGATTGGTCTACAATTTTCTTATAATGCCGTCATCTGGTTTTGGTATCAAGGAAATGTTGCCCTTATAAAATGAGGAAACTTTTCCATTTTCTGGAGCAGCTTGTGGAGAATTTCTTCCTTAGATGTCTGATAGAATTCACCAGTGTGGCCATCTGTGCCTGTGCGTTTCTTTGCGGGAAAGTTTTGAATTTAAAATATAATTTCCTTAACTGATTTAGTTTTCCAGATTATCTATTTCCTTTTAATAAACTTTGTTAGTTTTTGTCGTTTAGAAAATTCATCCATTTGTATCTGTTTTTAATGGTGGGGAATTTGTGACTGCACAGCATTTGTGACTGCAGAGCAGTCACCTAGAACGGCCTCCCTTGCACTAAAGCACACACTAGCTTGATTTGAAACCGCATGTATTTTTCTTTTCCCTAGAACATGAGCCCGCAGACCCCTCCCTGAGCACCCTTTGCTCCAAGCACAGGAATGTCAGGAGATGTGACTCCTTAACTCCTGGGGCAGAAGAGAAACACCAGACCAAGGCCCACTGGAGGAGGAGGACACAGCCCGACAACCCCCGGGACGGGAGGTCGGGGACCAGGTTTCCTGAAGCCCTTGCAGCCGTGTCAGGGAGGAGGGACTGCGGCCCTTGTGCATCCACAGGCGCTTACCAGAAGCTGCTTCCCAGGACTCTCCCTACAAAACTCCTTCCTACCTGTCCCCACGATAGTCTCACAGCCTGAGGGCACTAGCCTGCTGTGACCTCCTTTGCCTGGCAAAGAAATAAACTTGTCTTTTCTACTTCACCCAAAACCCTGTCTCCGAGTTTCCATTCGTCTATTGGTTACGGAGGCCAGGTTTCAGGAACACCATCATCTCATGTATTGTGTCCTTTTTCTTTTTTAAACTCTTTTTCTAAGGCAGAAGAGTAAATCTGGTCCCTGTTCCTCTATGTTCACCAAAACAGCGCACTCTGTTTTTGTCCAGTCATTTGTTTGAGCACAAAGTGCGTGCCAGGTTCTACGTGATACCCTCCAGAAACAGAAATCAATCAAGCCTGTTTCATGGTGCTACTGTTTAAAGAGCAAGACAGGTTCACAGGTACAACAGATATAAATGTTATGAGGGTAGAAAGCATTTTCTTCACTCCAACCACCTCGTCCTTGCTGGTAATACATCCCTTCTCCTGACGTTTCCGTGGGTTTCTCCCTGAGCACAGCTTCATGGAGTGAAAAGCAAAGGCAGGTGCTCTTTGCTGAGGCTGCAATTTAGATATGAATCTAGTCATGGGCTGAGTGTCAAATGTGCAAAAATGATCACCACGATACATACATGTCTCAAAGCATCACACTGCACACCTTAAACATACATGATATATGTCAATCATATTTCAATAAACCTGAAAAAGAGAAGAGGAATCATTTCAATGACAGAAAACTCAGGTAGGACAGTGGCGAGAGAATTAATGTGTCTTGGGAAGTCTAACACAGGCTCGTTTCCTCTCAGCCCCACCCAACCCTGGATCAATTGCTATTTGCTTCGTTAAGCAGGGGATGAAGTGGTTGAGCTGCATTTCGGAGTCATGGACAAAAGTGACAAAGTACAATTTTAAACTGATGATATGTTGCATATACCAGAGAAACAATGTGGGGCCCAGGAAGCTGCAGTGACAGGTTTAGCACAGAAGACTGGGTTCCTTGAGCCTCGGCCAGACTGAGTGCTCCTCCTTCCCCAGGTAAACCACACCTCACCTACCCTGGCTCCGGCCTCCTCTTCTTTCCTGCCTCCAGGAGGTGGCACAGCACGGGCACCCCCGGGAGGGCTGGGGCTGGCCTGGCTCCATCGGCCATGCCGCTCCTCCACGGATGCCGGGACCGTCCCTCCTCGCCTCATCCCTGAATGCAGACTTCATGGTTCCGTTTAGCTTCTTCTGCTGCCTGGAGCTAACTAGAGACGGGGCAGACAGCGACTGGGATTCCCGCTATTGCCAGGGCTGGAGGCAGGGAGTGAAAGGGTGAAACTCTAAACACAAAAAATCCCACCGGACAAGTGCCAGGGCCAACACGGGAGGAAAAACGAGTTTTGCTCTCAAAAGCTTGAGACTTAATGAAGAGGATGAAGTGCTCACAAAGTCACGCGATCATCACTGCCACAAAAACGGAAAGACTGCATGGCGGGGTGGGGTGTGAAGTCGGGATATTCTGATCCCATCCCTTCTATCACACAGTCTCCCCGAGGAGCTGTCCTCTATTTGGTCAACAGCACGGACCCCAGAGGAGGGTCTAGGGCTGAATCTTCAAGACAAAAATTCTTAAATTTCTAAGCAGGTTTGGGGATTCATGGCAGAGATCTAAGAGTATACCTTCCAGGAAGCAGGCTTAAAATAATCTGAAGAGTAAGAGGAGAAGGGAGATGAGACCCTCCGCTGCCTGAGGTTAAGCCGGCGTTGACTGGGTCAGTACGGATTTGAACGCATTACGTTTCTGTCATCAGGAATAGTGACCAGATAGAGGTTAGATTTATTTGTGGAAAAGCACACTGCATCTTTTTAACATGAGTAGACATTCCTTCAAGAAGTATTTAGGTAGGTGGCAGACATATTGGACATAGCGCCTATGTACCAAATACGGTCTTAAGCATCAGGCACGTCGAGGAACTGACACAGTCAAGAGCCCTACTCTCGTGACCTCGCATTCCAGTGAAGCAAGAACACAAACAAATTCCATAGGTTCAAATCGCCGTGAGCGCCATCATGGTATAAACAGTGTGGTGGACTGAGTGATCTCCTTTAGGTAGGGAGGCTAGAGAAGCCACCTCAGGGAAGTGACATTTTGAGTAGAGATCTGGATGTTTTGCAGAACTAAGTTATGGAGGTATTTGCAGAAAGCTCTCCAGGAACAGAGAATAAGTGGAAATGTCCCAGACTGGATCCAAAGCTCCACAGGTAGGAGCTGAGGAGAGGGGAGACAGGGTGAAACGAGCATGGGCTGGAGAGCAGTCAGGGGCCCGTGGACTTTGGTCTGCCCATGCCGGCCTCCCAGCAGAGGAAGGGAAGAGTCATGAGCAGAGTTTAGAAGATGCTGGAGGAAGGAAGCAGCACCAGCTATTCTACCATTTATCTGCTTCTCTTCCCTACAAGATTTTTTGGAAAATGCCATCTAACCTCACAGTTCCCAAGCCCTCTCTTCTCATTCGCCCTTGAAGCCAGTCCAGTCTGGCTCTCATCCTCACCACTGCCACTGGCTGCCTCTGCCTAGGTCACCAATGGACTCTGTGTTGCCCAACCCAGCGGGCATTCTCGGTCCCCATCTTTACAGCATTTCTCCCAATTGTCATCCTTTCTCGTCAACAGTGTCTGCACGTGTCCAGGGTACCCCCTTCCCCTTGTGAGTTTCTTACCTCACCGTCTGCTCCTTCTCAGTTTGCCCCAGTTTTCTTGACTTTTCCTTCTCATCTGACCCCTTCACACGAGAGTGATTCAGGAGATGGCCCTTGAACACCTCCTCCTTACCACCTCTGTTCATCCCCTGGGTGACCTCATCCTGGCTCATGACTTCAAGTGCCATTTATACGCTGATGATTTCCAAATTTATGTCTACAGCCTGAACCTTCTTCTGAACTCTGCTAGTGTGTCTCATTGAATACTTGACAGTTCTACTTGGGTGTATCTAATGGTCATCTCAGACTTAACATGTCCCAAAGCTCACTGTTGATTTTTCCCACAGAACCAGCCCCTCCCACGGTCTTCTCGATCTCTGTTAATGGCAGCTCCATCCTTACAGTCACTCAAGCCAAGAGCTTCTGAGTCATTGTTTGCTCTCACCTGTATCTTACATCTAATCTGTGAGTGACTCTTACTGATTCTGTTGTCAAAGCATATCTGTAATCGGACCTCTTCTCCCTGCCTCAACTGCTGTCACCCTAGCTCTCAGCCATTGCTACGTGACTGTGGTTGCCTCTTACAGTTCTGCATCCTTCCATCCTGGCCGGAGATTCTTTTAAAAGTCAGTCAGATGATGCCGATCCTCTGTACAGTACTCTTCGGTGGCTTCTCATCTCATTCACCGTGAAAGCCGAAGTTGCTGCACGATTTCTCTCGCTGCCCGTCTTCTCCCACTCCTCCACCCTCCGCTCACAGCTCTCTCCCTTGTTCACACGTGCCCAGCTGCACCGCCTCCTGGCTGGTTCCAGATCACGACGCCAGGCAGATGCCTGCCTTTGGGACGCGGCCCTGCTGTTCCCTCTCCCCCGCTCACCCTCACGCTGACCTCGCTACCCTCCGTTCTTACTGCGGCCTTTCCGGCCTACTCCGTTTAAATGAAACAGCGTCCCTCCCCCGGCACTCCACAGACCTCTTTCTTGCCCTGTTTTTCTACACAGTATTTCTAACACGATTTGTGTTCCAAGTGCGTGTTTATTTTACTTGCCACTCACCTCACACCCTGGAATGAAAGTTTTAACAGGGTGAGGACTTGCACATGTTTTGTTCAATGCTTTATCCCTAAGGGCCTGGAGCGCAGGCACATGGGACGCTCTCAACAAACTCTCAATGGACAAAAAATCAATAAGGCAGAAGGTGAAAAAGGCACTTCCAGCAGAGAGAAGGGAATGCACAAAGGCTCAGAGGTGAGCAAACGCGAGCTCAGGAGACCTGGCCCCGGGCGGGACCTGCCACAGCCCCCTGTGTGAGCCCAGGCCCTTCTTCCCCATTTCGACGGGGTCATCCTCTGGAAAGCCAAGTTTGGACTCGGGGGCCGTGGAAGCCCCTCCAGCACCGGCTTTCTCGGCAGGGAGGGAGGTGGTTTGGGGGTGGCTGGGGCCTGAGGCCCCCAGGAGAAGCACCAGAAGCTGGACTGCAGGCGAGAAGGAGGGTGAGGCTAAGGCTGAGCACGCGAGGACTTGCCTGCAAGAGGAAGCCTGGGGCTCTCGCTCCTCTCCCAGAACCCTCTGATCTCTCTCTCTCCCCTTCCTGCTCCCGCCCCTTCCCACTCCAAGCAGGCTTTCTAGTAAAACCTGAGTGTCAGGAACATAACTTTCTAGCCACCCCAACGGTTTCCAGCTCGGCTGTCTCCGGATCTGCTGCTCTCCAAGCCTCCTCTGTGGCTGCCCTGGACTCTGTCTCTCCGGTGTCTGGTAGCGCACGTGATGGACATCCCTGCCTCCCGTGGTGGAGGGGCCGGCCCGGGGGCAGACACACCCGTGCTTGATCCCCCTGCTGGCTGGGGGACGGCTGTTCTGGGCCCCAGCTGCTCCTCCGCGAAGTGCCGAGGGTTAAATGAGAGAGTGAGTGAGGCGTGTTTAGTGTCGTGTCTGGTAAACAACAGGCTTTGAAGGTTTGTCTCCTTCACCTTCTCCTCCCCAGGGACCCTCGCAGCCCCAGTCTGTTCACACCTGCATCCATGCACAGGCCAGTTAGTTGAGTGGTCACAGGGCACAGCATGAATTGTACCCATTGCTCGGTTTCTGTACCCGTCTTCTCATCCGATGGGAATTTCCTGGGAGCAGAAGCAGCGTCCCCCTAAATCCTAAATCTGGGGCTTTCTGAGGTCAGGAGTTGTATCTCCGTCTCAGACTGGGAGGTTAGGGTGGCAGCCAAGGCCCTTCCCCATACACTGGCCCATCTGGGGCCCCAGAGGCCAGCACTTGCCCTGACGCTGCACTGTGGCCTGGTCTGATGGAGTTAGCAGGCAGGGAGGCATATTTGGGGGAAGAAGGAATAGGCCCTGTTTTACACTCTGCACTGGATCCACCCATCTGGAGGCCTGGAGCAGCTGGACAGCATTATGACAAATAGTCCACAAATACAGAGAATGGATGAGGTTAGAAAGGAGCCACGCTGGGGCTGCTCACCCGGGCTCAGTGGGACCCCAGCAAGGCAAAAGATGTGGGCAACTAACTCCTCTTGGTGGAAGCCTCTCCCCCAGGAGAAGGCATGTTGCCCTGATCCCCCCACTACACACATTCACACACACGTGCGTGCACAAACTCCACATGTATCTGAGTGGCCTCTGTAACCACTTTCAGTAGTAACCTTAAGAGCAATTAGTCCTCTCAGGTGGCAGCTGATGCAGGCTCAGGTGTCCCCCAGCACTCCCTAATTTGCAGGGGAGGAAGAGGATGGAGACTGATAAACCAGGCAGTCAGCCAAGACCCTGGGGCATCCTTGCCTCCTTTGACTTGTGGTCCGACTGAGGATGACACTTCCAGGGGGAGCCTGCACAGCTGGTCTAGGTCCCTCTTACCCTGTTGCTCTGCACCTGCCTCCTCTCTCTCCTCTGTGACATCACCCCCACCTTGTCCCTCCAACCAGAGCCCTGCCACCCTTTCCATCTGCCCTCCTCCAGGCTGTGTCCCTCCCCCGACTGCCTCCCTCTCCTGTGCACATCCCTGGGAAGGCTCACCTTCGGGTTCTTCCCCAGTCCTCCCCCGTTCCATGCAGCAGGCAGAGCCCTTACCATCCGTCTCCAGCTCCATGTGGCTGTCTGTGCACTCTGCACTCTCTTACCTGGCTTCCTCTGTCCACATCAAAGCTAGACCCAAACTGCTACCTCTCTTCTGCTCACACGGCCCCCCAGGCTCCTCCATGGACCATCAGGCTGCAGGACAGCAAACCCACCTGGATTCCCCAGCGAGCCCACCCCACGCACGGGAACACCATCCTTTCCTGTGGGGCCTCATGAGTGCCGGAGGAGGACAGTTCTGTGGGCTGAGCTGGAGCATCACCTGAGGCCTGGCAGCAGGCAGATTAGCAGGGGGGCAAATGGGCAGTCAGGAGACGTGGCTGCTCTCCCCACTCTCCTCCACACGCTGTGTGACTTTGGCGCTTCAGGGTTTTCACTTGCAAAATGAGAACATTAAATCTGGTGTTATTATAACTCCATATTTAGGCAGGTAACACAGAGCATCCCACCAGCAAACACTGGCCATGACTCCCAACAATAACATAGTCAGAGTACCATCTATGTGCTAACGACATGTATCACCCCACCAAATCCTCACAGAGGTCAAAGGAGGTGCATGTACCCATTTATAGGCCAAGAAACTGAGGGTCACAGAGGTAAAGCAACTTGTCCAGGTAACAAGAAATTCGGTGGGATTCGAACCTAGGCCTGTCTGACTGTAAAGCCAGTGTCTATCCTGGAAAAACAACACTCCTCCAGATTGGATTAGGCTAAAATAAACACCAGCAGCAGCCAGGACACAGAGCTCTCTGTTCCCCGGACCAGCGAGGGTCATCCTGAGGGCATTTGGCTGAATCTGAGCCAAAGAAGACTGGCCCTTCCTCCAAAAAGCCCAGAATTGACCACATTGGAGTCAATCAGTAAATGTCTGACTCACAGAGTTGGAAAATGTCCAAGGTTGCCTAGTGCAACGTGGTGCCAACATCAGATGCTCGGGCACTGGAGAGGGCAGCCTGGTGGGAAGAGAGCTCACTGGGTGGAGATCAGGACATGGGGGTTCCAGCCCAGCTCTATCACAGACCCTCTGTAAGGCCTTGGGTTTCTCACTGCCCCTCTCCAGACTTCAGTGCCCACCTGTCACAAGAGAGGACTGGCCCCAGCGGAGGGGACTGGGTGCCCTCCCGTGCCCACTGTGTTCCAAGGCCCCTCCAGCTCAGACACACTGTTGCAATCAGGTGCAGAGAATCAGCTGCAAAGAATGTGATTTCCCAGTGAGCTTAGGAGGGGGGGCATCCTGCCAGCTTGGGGAGAAGGCACTGAACATCTTTTCTCCACTACTGATAGCCTTTCATGCCTTCACGCCTCTTACTGCATGAGGGGCAGAAGTGTGACCGTCCCTCCACAGCCATCAGCTTCACAAGCAAGAGCTAACCCTGGGGACTGAGAGCGGGAACCAGCAATCCCACAGGCCAAGAAGGGGAAGGCAGAGGAAAGCGGAGGAGAGGCAAACGGGGCACATCAGACAGACCAGTCCAGAAGCCCGGAGAGGAGGATGAGCCTCTTGGCCCCTTCTGGGTCTCATCTCCCTTCCTTGCTTGTCCCTTCCTGGGGCTCAGAGAGGCCCAACAGGCAGATGAGGCGTGGAGGGAGGTCAGGTTCGGGAGACCACGGAGGAGGACGGTGAGGTTTCCAGGTCTGCGGGACGGTGACCAGTGTGGGTTGCACATTGTGGGGTGATGTAGGCAACAGCGCCCTGGGCAGAGCAGGAGGCCTGTGGGAATGGAGAGGAAGGTAGTGGCCCCAGAGAATGGAGGTATTGCCTCTTGGGGAAGCAGCCTAGGCATGGGGACCAAGATGGGAACGTGAGACCTCCTGGTCCAGGTCAGCTCCCCAGGACTCTCTACCATCACTCCATCCCCACGACTTACTAAGAGCTGTCCTCAACACCCCTCCCCGAGGGCAGCGAAATGCGGGACTCATTCCTCCCCCTTGCCCCCACCCCCAGCTAAGCTACAGTTCAAGAAGGTTGTTTCACTTAGAGAGAAGGAGAAACCAGCCAGTTTCTGCCTCTGCGAGAGAAGCAGCCGGGGCCTCCCTGGGCTGGGGACCAGCCGGGGTCGGGGCCCCTGTGTGTGTCACGGGATGTGAGCTCATCCTCGTTACACTGGGTGGGGTCAGGACAGTTACCCGGCCTCCGCATGTGGACCCCGGGGCCTATGAGGTCACTCAGGCAGACACTGAGAGGATCTCCCATCCGTGTACACGTCTGCCCCCAACATGGCGCAACCTGAGGGCAGGGCGTGGGGCCCTGAGCCCCTAGAAGGCTGGGGCCCCTCCGCTCCTCCCCTGCTCACACGCCCTCCCTCAGCTCCGGTCTTCACTCTCCTCACCACTCCCTAGCTTGGCCCCGTGGCCAAAGGCTCACACACACTGTCTTCCCCACAAAGCTCTCATCAGTCTGTGAATCAGAGGGCGGGAGGCAGATCTGGCAGATATTGGCCCCTGGAAACCCATAAGACCGGTGTGACTTCCTCCAGCTGGGTCTGCTGCCCTGGGACTGACTGTCACGGGTTGGGGAGAGGCAGATTCCTCCCATGTGAGGTCAGCAGCCGAGTGCGAGGCATGTGTGCCCGGTGCGAGGATGCTCGGTTAGTTCTCTGCGGGGGGAGCGGGACGGCAGGGGGCGGGGTGGAGGAAGCGTTCCCCGCCCCTGAAGACAGCACCTCCCTCGGCTGAGGAGGGGATGTTGCGAGGCGCCTGGGGAACGGAGGGGGCGTGAACAGAGGCAGGGGGCGTGAACAGAGGCAGGAGGCCTTCCATCCGTCTTTACACACGAGGCCCCAGGAGCATGGCAAAATCGCACATAAATAGATCTCCCCGGGGGCTGGGAGGGAGGGGACTGTCAGGACAACCATGGGACAGTCGGAATGCTTCTCAGAATTATTAGTCTTTGTCTTCATATTATTCTAATATTTGTTTTCTGCATGGGTTGTGAGGAAGAGAGTTCAAATGAAGTCCCTAAAATAAACTATCCACCAATCATTAAAAGGAAGGCCAGTCACAGCCGGGCTTGTTCACATGCACACACAGGCGCAACGCTGAGGCGCTCGGCAGTCGCTCCCTCCGGGTTCCTGCATTCCTTCAGCGCGGATTTATCGGGCGCGGATTGCATTCAGTGGCTGCGGCAGGTGCTGGGGACAGAGTGGAAAACACACCAGGGAAAACTCTGGCCTTACGGAGCTTTGCTTTCCTGTGGGAGGGGTGGAAAATAAACAAGTGAACACAGCAGATAAAAGATCCTTTAACTGCCACTAGCGAAATGCAGCGGGGCCGCGGGGAGGCTCTCTGGCGGGCCCCCGCGTTCACGGTCAGGCCGAAGGACACGAAGTGTCAGGGGCCCGGGCAGCCCCGAGCCCCGAGGTGGGGGGCACCGGCCTCATCCAAGGGTCTGTGAAACCGTGGCAATGAGTTTAGATTTCACTCCAGGAGCGTGGGGTCACCGTCAGCACTGAGCGGGGACAAGTTCCAGTCCTCACTCTGAAAGACTGCTTAAGCTATTTTTTGGAGAGTAGTTCAGAGACGGCAATGGATGACCCACTTGTATGGATCTTTATACCTTCATGCATTTCCCCCAAACATTATACAGAACATTTGTTCTATCATCATAAAAAGCAATCCTTATTATTTCATGCATTATATCCTTAGTGCCTGTTTCCTTGCCTAGAGTTGTCCGTGACTTGGAGTTTTTGGAGCATGATTCTTGGGAACTTCTGTAACTACAGCCTTCAGCGCAGGGCCTGGGTAGCCCCTGGTACCCAGCAGCAGACCCTGACAAGCTTCTATGTGACCATATTGGGCTAAAGTCAGCCTCAACCCTCCCCTTCCCAGGACAGAGTTTATTTCCATGCAGAATGGAGTTATAGAAATGCCTTGAGAGCAGATGGGTTGTGGGCTAGTAGCCAAGAGAATCCCCCAGCAGCCCCACCCCTTCAGGGAAAGTGATTCCTCCGCCTTTCCACCCCATCTCCAGGCTGGACATCCCAGACAGACGCATGACTCTCTATTCGGTGCCCTTGGAAACGAACCCTACAGCCTAATAATGAGGATAAACCCATTTTACAGGGGGACAAATTGAGATCTGGAGAGAAAACTTGACTGAGATCACAGAACAAGAGGAAAAGGGGACCAGGTTCCTGAGATGCCCCCTTTACCTCCCAGTGCCCAGGTCGTGAGAACCACAGGAGTGACTGAACCCCCAAGCCCTCTGGCCGGGCAGGAGCTGTGTGTCTCTGTGAAAAGGGGCCCTGAGGGGTTTTCTGCTCAAGGTGCTGGTGATGAGTCAGGAAGGGGCTAGAGGAAGTTGAGTGGTGAAACCAGTCTATCTCCTTCAACTCGGGAAGGAGGCCAGGCTGGGGAACTGTATAAAGGGCAGCCTGGCCCCTGCTCAGCTCAGCACTCCACTGGACGCTTCTCTGGCCATCCTTCCCGTGAGTCTGGTGAGTGTTAGCCGGCAGAGCCAGGGTACGGGCCGGGGCTTCCCGCAGGCCAGAGAGCGGTGTCACTCGTGTGCTGGTTCAACTGGCCTACCTGTCCTTCTAGGAAGACTCAGGGCACTGTGCTGGGGGCTGGGTGGCATGGCATGAAAACAGAATGGACAGCAGTCCCCTCCTGTCTCATGTGTTCTTGGGACCATATTTTAGAGCATATGGGGGCCAGGGGTGGGGAGAGAGAGAGAGGGCTGAGATGGGGATTAGGGAGGCGGGGAGAATATGGCCAATTTTTGTCCTAAAACTGCTTGATTTGGGCTGACTGTGATTTTGCCTTCTTTATGGGAACAGAAGGTCCAGGGAAATACTTGTAACTCTTGGCTGTGCTACAGAAGGGAGAAATGCAGGGTGGGGAGCACTGGTATATTTGGAGAACCCGGGCAGAGCAGAGGCAGGAGAACCCAGCTTGGGAGTGGGGGCAGCCGTTTCCAGCCGCCTCCCACCACCTCCTCACCCAAAGCCCTGGGGCTGCAGCTGAAGCTCAGGGGTCATGCGAGGAAGCAGCTCTGGGGGCGAGTAGGCCAGTCTGTTCATTTCACAGAGGAGAAATCTGAGGCCCAGAGGGGCTGTGACTTTTCTAGAAGCACATTGTATTTCACTGGGAGGTTTAAGCTGAGAACAAGTCATGTGACTCCAGCTCAGGGCTTGTGCCCTGTCGGCATGGGCCGCTGGCTTCCCAGGACTCAGGAGTCCTCCAGGAGACCTTTCTACTCCTGGCACCTTACCTCTTCTCGGCATAATCCCAGAAGCCGTCTCTCCTCTCTGCCAGTGGAGGTCAGCAGCAGGGGAGAGACAAGGACGGGCAGTGGCGGGAGGTGAGGGGGCATTCAGCCCACCCAGCAGAGCAGCCCTGGAGAGAGCCCTCTTTGGTGGCTCTTGGGAACAAGGGGGTCTCTGGAGGTCCTTCCTGCCCCTCCCGAGTTCTATCCTTCACTCTGCTGCTTCTGGGGAATGACAGCCCAGGGTGGGCGGCAGAGTGTCCCAAGAGAAGAGGGGAAGTGGAGGAACCAGGTGCTGCTGCATTTCCAGGGCTTCGTCTCCTTCCTTGCCTTCAGTGACCCCTCTTATTCCTTTTGGGCTTTTCAGGTTGACCTAAAGCAACTTCCAAGATGTCGCAGCAATACACTCTGCCAGTGACCCTGCCCCCTGCCCTCAGTCAGGAGCCCCTCAAGTCTGTTCCTCCTCCCACTGATATCCAGCAGGAACAAGTGAAGCAGCCAACTCCTCTGCCTGTCCCATGCCTGGAGGTACCCTCTGAGCTCCCAGGGGAGACCCCTTTGGAGCACGGGGAGAAACACACAACTCTTGTGAAGGAGGTACCCGAGCAAGAGTGTGAGCTGCAGCAGAAGGAGCCACAGCAGCCGGAACAGCATCATGAGCAGCAGCAACAACAAGAGTCACAGGAGCAGGAACAGCACGTGGAACAGCAGCAGCAAGAGTCACAGGAGCAGGAACAGCACGTGGAACAGCAGCAGCAAGAGTCACAGGAGCAGGAACAGCACGTGGAACAGCAGCAGCAAGAGTCACAGGAGCAGGAACAGCACGTGGAACAGCAGCAGCAAGAGTCACAGGAGCAAGAACAGCACGTGGAACAGCAGCAGCAAGAGTCACAGGAGCAGGAACAGCATGTGGAACAGCAGAAGCAAGAGTCACAGGAGCAGGAACTGCATCTGGAACAGCATGTGGAGCAGCAGCAGCAGGAGCTACAGGAGCAGGAAGTGCAGCAGCAGCAGCAACAGGCAGAGTGTGGGGAACATCAGGAAGCAGAAGACCCGGAGCAGCAGCTGGAGCAGGAGAAGGCACAAAGGCAGCAGCCGCTAAAGGGAGAGCTGGAACAGGAGAACAATCTCCTGGACCAGCAGCTGGACCAAGAGCGAGCAAAGAAAGATGAGCAACTGGAAAGGAAAGAGGAGCAGCTGCTGGAACACCTGGAGCAGCGCGAGAAAGCAGCAGGACCCAGCAGCGCAGCAGGAGGGGCAGCTGAAACAGCCTGTGTTTACCCCAGCCCCTGGCCAGGACCAGGAGACCCACCCCGCCCAGCCGCTGAAGGGAGACGTCTTGCTCCCTGAAGAGCAGCAGCAGCAGCAGCAGGTGTAGTGCCCCCCCCAAACATAAATCACCACCCCCAGGGGCCCAGAGGCCCCCGGCAATCCCGCACAAGTGAAGAGAGCACCAGTGGCCTCGCTTACCTCAGGTCCTCTGCCTGGTGGCCCGCCTTGTCTGTGAACCTGCCCGACCCTGTCCTTCTGCACGTCCTTTGGTAGGGCTGGGGGGAGGGGACGTTGCCACCCAGCGCCCATCACCCTGAGCCCAGCCCCAACCTCCGGTGGCCAGAGCCTCTGCCTGAGGACAGTTACTACAGCAACTCTGACTGCACCCTCAGTGTGATAGCTGAATCTGTGAGTGTGCACAATGATACAGAATAAATCCTAGAAGTCCTGGGGTCCTGTGTTGTTTGGCTTTTTATCCTCTATTGCTCACCGTATAAAAACCTGTGTGGGGGTCAACGGTTGCAACTGCCTCTCTTGGCCAGCTCCCAAAGGAGGACAGACATTTGACCCCTCTTGAATTCTGCTCCCCAAAGCACTCAATACATTCCACCACTGCTAAAAATGAAATCAAAACAACACCAAAACAAAGCAGGGCCGCTTCACTCACACACCTGAGAGCAGCACTTGGCAGTCTTGAAGAGGGCATGGGTTAGTCTGGTTGAGGGGAAGAGGATCTGGTTATCTCAGTTCAGCACCGCCTTACAGTATAACCACCGAACCCAATCCCAACCCAAAGGGGATGGGGCCAAAGGGTGGCCAAAGCGATGGGGAGGGAGTGGGGACTCCACCTGCATTCTGGTGCCTGCCCAGGTTTTCTCTGTGTAGATTGTCCACATGGTTTCCAAGAGCCTTGCAGACCGCCTACAAGGTTATAAAGGAGACTTTAGGGAAGCGAAGAAGCAGAACTGGGCAAGATGGTGAGAGGAGAGACTCCTGGGACTGGTCTCTGATGGGGAAAGTGACAGTGTCACTAAAAGAAGTAAAAGTTGGTCTAGCTGAAATCACGGAAGCCAAAAATGCTGAATAGCCTGCAGAAATACAGACCCAAGGTCACTGCAGCGGTTCCCGCCTTGACATTTCTGCAGCTCTCACTGCCCTTGATCACGTCAGCACGTGGGGGGCTCGCTTTTCTGGGAATCACCTTGCTTTAATTATTTACGTGATCTCAGGCAGGGGGTCTCAAGTTACCCAAAACTGTCTTATCACAGTCATAAGCATGTCAGGGACATTCTTTTTTTTTTTTTTTTTTTTTTTTTGGTGGGGGAGGTAATTAGGTTGATTGATTGATTGGCTGAATGATTGATTTTAATGGCAGTACTGGGGACTGAACCCAGGACCCTGTGCATACTAGGCATGCGCTCTACCACTGAGCTATACCCTCCCCATCTAGGGACATCCTTTTTGAGACTGCCATAGAAGCCAAACTCAATAGTCCTGAACAGCACTTAACATCCGTCAGTCCCCCACCCAACTCCAGCAACACTCACTCTCATTCCTCCTTAGGTATCCTCTCTTGAGTACTGATAGCACCATCTGTGCATTCACTTAAGCCAGAGACACCATCGCATTCCTCACTCCTCTTCTCTTCTTCCCCACCCACCACAGAGACCAAGTCCTCACTACCTCTACCTGCACCTCCCAAGCTTGGACTGAGATCATTTCTCACCTGAACTATTGCAACAGCCCTCAAGCTGGTCTCTCTTGCTTCCCGTCTCCACACACCCTGCAATCCACCCATCACACAGCGGTCAGGGTGTTACCGTTCTGACTTAACCACATTACTCCTTGGGTTAACACTTGTCAGTGGCTCTCATTACTTAGAGGATGAGAGAAGGGAATAGAGTCCTCCTAACGGGACAAGAGTTAAGGGGAAGTCTGGGTGGGACTGACTGGGAAGGTTGGGAACACAGGGAGAAGTAATTAGAAACACCCAAAATATGTGCATAGTTTTTTTTTGAAATCTTAAGTTTTGCCCCCTATTTGTTTTTAGAGGAGGAGGTAATTAGTGAAGTCTTAGGTTTTGAATTTTTTAATAGACCTTATTTTTTTAAGAATGGTTTTTAATTTACAGAAAAGTCAAGAAGATAGTACAGAGTTACCATACATTTCACACTCAGGTTTCCTTATTGCTAACATCTTGCTTTAGTATGGTGTATTCATTATTATAATTAACAAAAGACGGTTGGTACGTGGTTATTAACTGAACTTCATGGTTTTTTCCAGTTTCTTTAGATTTTACCTAGTGTCTTTTTCTGTTTGAGGATCTCATCTAGACTATCACACATTCAGCTGTCTTGTTTCTCTAGGGTCCTCTTGACTGTGATGGTTTCTCAGACTTACCTTGTTTTTTTTTTTTTTTCCTTCTTCTTATATTATTTCATGCCCATATGTGTATATTGAGATACAATTCTACAAGTATAATTGCTGGGTCAGTGTATGTGCATGAATACTTTAAAAAATTATATTTTAAACAAAATTTGATACATGAAAAGCATAAATGTTACACGGATATAAATTATAGCATTAGTCATCCAATAAACACTCATCAACTGACCACCTAATCCAAGAACTAGAACATGCCTGGTCAGGTATTTTGCTGACTATCCCACAGTCTGGGTTTGTCTGATATTTTTCTCATGATCAGACTGAAGTTATGGGTTTTGAAGAGGAAGACCACAGAGGTCAGGTGCCATTTTCATATAAAGAGTACATACAATTAACATGATTTATCACCTTGACCACCTGGCTGAGGTAGCGTGTGTCAGCCTTCCCCACTGGAAGGTTACTCCCATCGCCCTCCAACATCCCATCTTTCTATGATGTATCTTTGGAAGGAAGTCACTATGCAAAGCCCACAATTAAGAAGTTGGGAGTTAGGCTCCCCGCCACTGAGGGTGGAGTATGAACATGAAGTATTCTGAGTTTTCTGTACAGGAAATGTCTCTCTTCCCTCTGCTTACGTATGTATGTATGTATGTATGCATTTAATCGCTTATTTACATCAGCGTGTACTCATGAATACTTATTTTATACTTTGGGCTATGACCCAATAGTGCTTTATTTATTTTCTTTTTTATTGTGGTAAAGCACACATCACAGAAAACTTACTATCGTAATCACTGCACACTTCAGAGGTATTAAGTACTTGCACCAACGTGCACATGCACGTTGCTGTGCAACCGTCACCGCCGTCCGTCCTGCAGAACTGTAGCTCTGGACCCGTTCAACACTCATTCCCCATGACCTTCTTCATCAAGCACACTCACCTCTCAGACTTTTTACCCTTTACTCAATACTCTGTGAAGGTGGTTCTGGAATCTCTACCTCTCTCAGCGTGTGCCATAACTTTTCCCAGGGCCCAAAAGGCTTCCCAGCAGTGTGTCAGGACTGTCCGTGGAGGACCGAGTCATAAGTGTTGCCCTCATATCAATAACATCCCCCTCATCAGTTTCATAGCCCGCTCCTCACTGCCTAACAGCCTCAAGATACTCCCCCAGGAAAGGATTCCCATGTACTGGTACACATTACCTGCAGATCCATCAGCGAATAATTCTGCCCTCCCTTAGCAAGACCAGCACTAACCCAGTGGGCTTCACCAACGGCCAGGAGAGAAGGGGTGGGGAGATCTTGAGTTAGATGATGATGTCTTACAAGGCATCTGCTTCAGCGAGGCCTCTTCGTAGTCTCCAGCCAATGGCAATGTGGCGACTGGCATCTTCTATCCAAGGAGAATGGCCCACTCTTGTAGGCCGAGAAAATTCAGGGGACTTGGAAGTTCAGTGTTACCAAGCACATCCACGAACATGTTCCCATCCCACATTTTGAGATTCCACTGCTTCTCTATGAGGGCCCTGCCCTTGGCATAAGAAACGTGTGGATGCTGCAAATTCAGCTTTCTGTGAAGGTTACTACGAGGTTCTCAGGCCTGGTGTGTAGCATCATCTGCCCTCTGTGGGAGATGAGGGACTTTAAATACTACTATGCAGGCCTTCTGACTTTGGGCCAGTCAAAAGGCAGTAAATGGATGGCCTGAGTCTGCTGTTTTTTTCTCTTTAAAGTATCAACAGCATCCAGCAACAATCAACCAAGTCCACTGTCCTTAATGGGCACCGTTCCCTCCATGGATCTCAAACATCAGACGCTGCACCAGCCAGTGCGGCACCAGTCTGCTGTCCTTGCCCTACTTCACCATAAAAGATAGTACGTTCTTGAACCCATTATCCTTGAAACAGAAAACATAGTAAAAGACACATGAAAGTGTCAGGAAATCTTGGCCAGTTTTGATGAACCCCTCAGCGAGGGCAGACTTGGGGAGTGAGGAAGCCTTCCCAAAAGGAATGAATGGCTCTTGGCTTTGGTGTTTTTGAAATGTTCCTAGCATAAAGGAATAAGAGTACAGTTCAAGCAAGAAGGAACTACAACGGGGTGGGGGCCACCACTGGTAGAGGCTAAAAGAAGGGCGACCCAGACGCAGGCCAGTCTTCCAAAATGCCCGTGGTCTCCTGCTCCCCCTAGTGTCGTGATGCAGAAGTGCAAGGGCCCCACCCAAGGAAGAGTCCAAAAAACAAAGCTTGGGTATCCAGGCTCCAGGGAGACACCTCCAAGGAAATGGTGATGAATAGGACAGGTTGCGCCCTGAAGGGTTCAGAGCGAGCAGGGGCAGAAGGCACGTGCACAGGTGACTTTGCTAACAGTAACTGCCGCCCTTTACTGAGCGTCGGCCATACATCCGCCACAGCGTCAAAAGCTTCACACGCGTGATCTCATCTTCCCGGCACACCACCGCCATCAACACCACCATGTGGGTGTGGTTACCCCCTTTACCCTAGAGTTAAGGAGACTGAGGCTCAGAGAGGACAAGGCATGCACCCCAGCGTCACTCAGCTGGTCACCGAGATCCAAGCTCAGATTGCGTCTGAATCTGGAGCCTGTGCACACGCTTCGGAGACTCAGCGCGGGAAGTCTCAGACGGGTGAGCGAACTCTCAGAGCCAGTGCCTGAAGGAGATGACATATGATTGGGGCTTTGAATGAGCACCAGGGAATGGATTCCAAAATGGGATGGAGCAGGGTCCCAGAGGGAAAAACCTGAGTTCAGGCGTCAACAGGGAAAACACTGTGACTGTGAATGAAATGAGTGGTTCAGCTTGGCTGGATTGTGGGAAGCAGAGGGAAATAAAATGGAAATGCCAGCCGGCCTTGGTACTGTGTTCTGTGTTCTTAAGACCCCTGCTAGAGGCACGAGGCAGCTGAAAATGAAGTAAGAGGCGTGGTTTCCAATCCGTGTGGAAGGACAGAACCCACTGGCCCCTTGTGACTCTTACCGAGCAGCAGGGATGCCCCAGTGCCGTCAGGTACTCTGAGGGGCAGAAACGGGACGAATGGATGAAGGCCAAGTTAACAAGCATGGCAGGGCTGGTCTGAGACGGCGGCTGTGCCTGGGAGAAGGAGAAGAGGAGAGGATTCCTTCTGCGAGAGGCCACTTGGTACGGTGACTCTCTCCTCTGGACCCCAAATGGCCGTGTGTGGTCCAGCAAGGTCAAATGCACTCAGATGGACAAAGAATACACTTTTCCAATTGAGGCATGTTTCCAGAAAAGTCATGACATAGAATACAACGCAAAGAGACCCACACTCGGCATGAGTTATTGTGTCACCGCTACATCGCTAAAGGTTGGCTTCTTCCTGGCTAAATTAAAAATAAAACTTTAGAATAGAAATATGCTCTCTGGGGTTGGGGGGGGGTGAAGGATACAGCTCAGTGGTAGAGTGCATGCCTAGCATGCACGATGTCCTGGATTCAGTCCCCAGTACCTCCATTAAATAAATAAATAAAAACCCAATTACCTACCCCTCCAAAATTTTTTTAATTTTTTAAAATTAGTAAAAATATATGCTCTCTGGGTTCTGATAAGGATCCAACATAAGGGAGAAGACAGGAGCCTTGATTCGTGCCTTGGCTTAGACCACTTTCTGAGAGCAGTCAGGGTGACCTTTCTCCAGCAAAACTTAGGTCAAGTCACTACCAGCTCCGACCCTTCTAGAGCCTCCACACCCCAGGAACTCAGTCCCCGCCCGACTCCCTGAACTCACCTGCTCCTCGTTCACTGTCCTCAGGTCACATGATGCTCACTGAACCCATTAAGGCCATCCCTGTCTCAGGGCCTTTGCACTTGCTCTTGCTCTGCCTCTATCTACAGACCTCTGTATGATCATCTTGCCATCATCCAGGCCCAGCTCCAACGTTTCTGCCCCAGAGAGGCCTTCCCTAACCACCCTAGTTAAAACTTACCATGCTGTAGTTTCTTCACAGCCCCCAAGACTTACCTGAGATTGTGCTATTTACTTGTTTCTTGGTGGTACATGTGCTTACCGCCTCTCGTTCCCTGCAAGGATGTAGGCTCCGAGGGGGAGCAACCTGCGTGGGCCTTGCCGTGTGCGCTGTTCATTCTCTGCCTAAAAGGTGGCCAGTGCGTGGCCGGCCCTCAGTTAGTATTTGTTGCTGGGGACACACTGGCTCTCTGTAAACCGAGTTTTCCACGAATGGGGTATTCTTGGTCATTCCCACCCTTCC
Source organism: Camelus ferus (assembly GCF_009834535.1). Classification (NCBI taxonomy): domain Eukaryota; kingdom Metazoa; phylum Chordata; class Mammalia; order Artiodactyla; family Camelidae; genus Camelus; species Camelus ferus. Next base: position 23,417,991 of record NC_045716.1, on the reverse strand, counting down.
CCACCTGCTGAGGCCTCACAGAGACCTTCAGGTGTAGCAAGAACAGGACCCTATCCTATGGCTCATGAGCCTAGAAACTGGTCCAACTTCTGGACTCTCCCTCCAGACGCCCAGTCCCCAGGCTTTTTTGCTCTTTTGTTGGAGTAATAGCGGTGTGATGGAATGGTTTGGCAGAGAGGTAGGTAGGCGTAGAGGGGAAGGGGTAGGGAAGGAAGAACTCTCTGAGCCAGAGGGATGGGTAAAGTTATCTCCCAGATCAGGAAACCTCTAGGAGAAAACAGAGTGTCCTTGACCGTAACTTGCCCCCATGCACTGAGGAGACAATACTGAGGGTGGTGTCCGTCCTCTGGGAAGCCTTCGGCAAAGCCTCCTGGCTGGTTAAGTCCTCCTCTACCAGCTACAGCAACCTCCAAATAACCCTAACAGAGCACTTACCGTCCACTGCTGAAGCCATGCGTATAGTCGGCTACCTGCCTGCTCGAGGCTGTGAGGACTTACAGAGCGGAAACAACATCTTACTTATCTCTGGATTCTCAGCGCCTAGTTCTGGGCCTGGCACGTGGTAGGTGCGCACTGAACGTGGAGTGAGTGTGCTTCTGCGGCGTGCCGGGGTGAGTTCTCTATTTCTGTGCCACTCCTTGCCTGTAGTCCTGAGGCAGACTTTCCATGCAAACAGCCGCTCACTGTCGCGGCACCCAGCACTGCACCCCAGCTCAGGCCCACGGGCGGTGAGCACAGATTCCTGAGCAGCCTCACGACAAAAGGAGGAGCCGAGAGGCAAATCTGGGACTTGCGTCATGAGGACACCATTCCATTTATACCTTCCCCAAGGGAAACAGACATTTCTATAAACATAAAAGATTTCAACACGCCTAAGCATGCGTGTTGGAGGGTGGGGACATATGTGTGTCGCGTGCATCTCTTGGGATGGGGGTGAAGAAGCTGCCTACTTGACTACCTCCCTCAGCTCAGCCTCCCATAACCTTCTGTTTGGACCAGTCATTCAACAGATACTTATTGTTTAGCTCCACATTCGTTTGTTCTTGCGAGTAGGCGACCGTGGGAACCTTTGTTCCTTGAGACTGATATTTAATCTCCCCAAAAGCAAAAGCTCCCTCAACTAGTGGTCTCCTCTGTGACACAGCATGACTTCAATTCCTGGAACATTTGATTTACTGGGATCTCGTTATGTGCTTGGCTCTGTGCTGGTGTTTGGGGAGGACATGTGTTGCTTTGTCCTCCAGAGTTTAACATTTTATCAAATCATATACCCAAATATCTCAAGACCCAAGAAGAACATTCTACATTTCCTAGTAGACGTAGGAGAGACTATGGAAGTAAGAGAGTGTTTCCTTAGAGAAGATATATTTCTTGGGGATGCAAAAGACTTCATGAAGAAGCTACCATTTGAATTTTATATTACAAGGGTATTTTGTATACTCTATGGGGAACTCAAAATATCAGGCTCTATTCATTTAACGTGGAGATAGTTGACTTCTCACTACATCTTTGCACCTCCTTCTGGGGTTGTCTGGCTTCATTCTTAAGAACACTAACTTGCTTCTTGGTTTGCTTTGACCTCCATGCCAAACAGTGCTTCCCTTCTCTGCCATGACAGCTCTGGAATCCAGTCTCTGAGAATCACCAATCACATCCCTGTTGTAACTTCTGTGTTTCCACCACTTGCCTCCTTCCCCAGGCTGGACCGCAGTCTGAACCACCCCATCCCCCAAGGTTCCCATCACTAGTGTGACCTTCTTATTGGCCCCCAGGTGGTCCACAGCTCTAGGTCAGCCCTCAACCGTGATCCTGCCGCTAGTCTTTCTGGACCCACAGTGGTGATGGGAAACGCATAGCTGCAGCCCTGGCCACCCCAGTCCATTCACCCCCACTCGCCACAATACTATTCTCTCTGGAGCAGATTCTTAAGGTCTCGTCCTCTCCTCAGAGAGTCTTATTCCTCTGTCCATAGCCTGATTCTCAGTCGAAACTTGGGAATCTATATTGACATAAAAATTGAGCTCCTTTCTTGTTCACTTTTATTTTCTCCGGCTAGACTCTAAGCAACTTGAAGATCTAAATTTTCCACTGCTTTCATTCTCGATGGTTACCCAGCCCTGTGCTTAGCTGCATGGCAGGTGCACACCAGACACCTGGAGATGCATCTCATTTACATGTACTTCCCTCAGTGCCCAGCAAAGGACACTGCACACAGAGAGAGTACCTCACACACAGTGGGGGCAGCTGAGGATGTGAGTGTGTGCGTGCGTGCATGTAGCACGGCGTATAGAGAGACCCAACCCCACGGAACCTTGGTATGACTCAGAACTTCAGACAGAAAGCGCCTGATCTCTCTACCTGGAAGCAAATACAAGACCTGCTTGTCTGGGTTCCACACACCCACTTGCCAGTATCATCCCGGATGAAAGGTGTGCATGGAAAAGGAGGAGGAGGCAGGAGGGACTTCCCCCACTACCTTCATCTCCCCACCCCGGCCTCACTGCTGAGAGCGGAAGGAAGTCAGCCAGGGAACAGAGGCCAGGGTGGTCGGACCTGAGGCTCCCGGGACCCGCACTCGGGATATTCTCTTTCACGCTCTGTGGCGCTGCCTTGTCTCATGCCCATAAGTGTTGAGATACCAGGTCCCAGCCCTTTTCCCTGATTCTTTGCTGCCTAAAATAGAACTGTATTTTAAACTGATTTTTTAATGCATTTCTCTTTAAGGGCTTTTGTTAAGAATGAAGGAGCGAGCCTACATTTTAATATTGTAAGGATGCATTTTACATAAGATAAACAGTAATGTATTTATAGAAGTCCATGTATCTGTAGCTAAATCATGTTAGGCCAACTTTAGAACACTCTGCATCGCATTTGAAATATAATCTTTTTTTTTGAAACTTACATATAATTGGACAGTTTTGTGGCCAGGTTTAAGAGAGCTGTCACATTCAAAGAAGTACTTCCAAAAGCAATTATGTATTTTAATTTAGGGCATTAGAGGAATGCCAAGGAAAGTTTCCAATAACACTCAGAGCAAAATTTCTCAAAATTACATTTCTTACCACCCTATCTGGATATAGACAGTCAGATTGATATAGATACTACTGACAGAAATCACCCCCCTTCAAAAAATTCTCTCCCCTTCCTTTCTAAAATTGCAAAGAAACTGTGCAGACAGCAGACACTCAGCATGTGTACACACTCTCTCTTGCATCTCTTCCTGTCTCTTTTATGTCTCAGTTCTTTAATATGAAGATCAACTTAGCCTTTTGATTTTCTTCAGTTTAGTGTTAATTTACCCTCCTTGCCCATTTCCCAGATTCTGAACAACAAAGAAAGACAAAAAAGAGCTCTCCATTTGGAGGGACAAGCTAGTGTGAAGCCACTTTTCATACTGTCCTTTTAATCTGCATCAAAACTAAATCTAGCAAGAGAATTCGTGGTTCTCCAAATGCTACTGAGGGAGCAGAGGTCTGCCGCGCAACTCATCCCTCCCAGGTTGGAGGATGCACGAGCAGACGCAGCATCCTACAGATCTGGGCTTTTCAGGCCGGCTGATGTCCTTCCTCCCCAGTCGTGTGAGCTTAGCAGAAGATCCTCTTGGTTGGGGAGGGAATGTCTCATAACTACTTTTTAAGATTAGGCACACTCGCTGCTTGGCAGCCCTGAAGCTGGGGTGCAGAGTGGGATACTTCTACCAAGAGAAAAGGAGCCACCTTGTCTGTCTTCTCCCCCTCCATCCCCCGACCCGTGTACGCACACAGGTGTGAGCACACAAACGCCCTGGCCTCCAGCTTAAACTTACCTGATACATTCTAGACGGGACTCCCTGGAGTCCTGGGGGTTTGGTTGTCTCTTTTAAGAGAATCAGGAAGGAAGCAGAGCCAGACAAAGTGACAAGTGTCCTCTCCCTCAGTGACAAGACATAAAACCCAAGATCCAGGGACCCTTTGGGAGACTTTGATCTCACTAAAGACACTGCCCAAGTTCTCCGCATCTGTCTCTAACCCACTCAGAATCATAGGCTGTTGCTCAGAAACCTGTGTGTGTATATTGCTGGAAGAGAGGAAGCAGCCACAGCCACCTGGAGGGAAAGATTATGCAGGGACAGGAAGCTTGCCTAGCTCCATCCACCTCGCTGTGTGTGTGAATTGTTCCTCTACCTTATTCTCTTATCCAGTGCCAGGTGGGTGTCAGGGATTCCCGACAGAAAGACTATGTGAGCAAAGACCTTGCAGTGAGAGACAGCAGGTTATCTGCCAGGAACTACAAACGGGTCCTCACTGATGGGGCAGAACATCAACCGGGGAGTGGTGAGACAAAGCTGGGGGGGCAGGCAGGGCCATACCAGCCCAGAATTTAGGCTTTATCCTGTAGAGACGGGGCATGAGGGGCCCTTGAGGGATTCTGTGTAGGAGAATGACATGGGCCCACTTACATTTAAAATGTGTTTATTTAAAATGTGTTCATTTTAACATGGCTTCAGACTTATAGAAAAGTGTCAAGAACAGTACAAAAAATCCCTAGATAACCTTCAAGCAGATTCACCTAGATTTCAAGTGTTGATCTTTCTCTCTCTCCCTCTCTCTTTCTCTCTCTCTCTTTATTTACTTATACAGGTACAGGTATAGACATATAGATATATACAGACAGATTCAGAAAAAAGGAAACAAGACAAATATATATATATATATATATATAGAGAGAGAGAGAGAGAGAGAGAGATGTATGTATCTATATTTATATCTATATACGCATAAACAGATACTAAGCTGGGGCATATCTCTGTGTGTGTGTGTGTGTGTGTGTGTGTGTGTGTGTGTGTTGTGTGTGTCTGTGTGTGTCTGTGTCTGTGTATCTGTATTTATCTGTTTTGTTTTCTTTTTCCTGAACATTTGGAGGGTAAAATGCAGATGATATGCCCCTTTGCCCCTAAATACTTCAGTGTCTAGTTCTTAAAAACAAGAAACTCTCTTACTCTTGCTTTCAAAATTATTACTTTGGTGCCTGTGTAGAAAATGGTTTGCCTCTAGAGAGACCCAGATAGGGAAATGGGTAAAGAAATCTCGTTGGCGGTCAAGGCAAGAGCTGATGAAGGCCAGACCAGGGTAGGCGCTTCTTAAAACCACACGCGTTCTGTGTGGTACACCTTACGTGTCTAGGCGATAGACCGATGGGACTGGTAGGCGGTGAGATGAGGTTCCAGGCGCTGCCTTGTTTCTGGTCGGGTCTGCTGGGTAGATGGTAGGTTGCGGTGCAGTTCACTGAAATGGGGAGCAAGGGAGGGGTGATAAGTTCTGTCCTGGGCGTGTTGTGACCAGTGTGCCTTTGAAACATCCAGATGGAGATACTGAGGAGGATGCTGGATGTACTACTGGAGCTGAAGCACCAGGTAGAGGCCTGGGCTGGAAACGGAGATTCGAGAGTCATTCGCAAGTTTAAAGGTGGTAATTAGCAGCTGAGGAGTGAGTGAGGTCACCAAGAGAAACGGGGAGCCTGGAGGCAGATCCCTGTGGAAACTCAGCCTCTCAGGGACCTCATTCCATATCTTGGGGCCGTGCAGAACAAAGTCAAGGCTTCATTCCCTGTGGCAGCCAAGTCTCCCAGGACATCGCTGTCATGACAGGGAAACCGCTGGCTGTGGGCCTGGAGAAGCCAGTGGCTGGGGAGCCGGCTGCGGGGGGCTTGGAGGTGAATAGCTCACATCTCACAGTTGGGGGCTTCCTAAGAGTCAGGAAGGGGAGAGGTGACTTGAAGGGGTTAATCCCTTTGCTCTGAAAGGCTGGATAAAAGCAAGAGAGAATGGGTTCTTGCTTAATGAGGTCAGAGTGCAGGCCACAGTGTGTCCCCGAGGAGAGAGTCAGGCCGAGAGGGGCAAGCCGGAGCCCCGCGCTGTGACCTGGAGAGCCTGGCAGCAGACGCGTGGGGTGTGGGCGCCCCACAAGCCTGGTCCTGCCATGGCTGCAAAGGCCTGGCTTTGCGGGGGTGGGGGCAGACAGGAGGCGAGGAGAATTCCTAAGAGTTTGACGTCAACCAAAGTCCTGTTTCATTTGTTTCTTTGGTTGTTTTTACCTTGCTTTGGTCTGGTTTGGGGTCAGATACCAAGTTCAAGTCTCCTCTCTGGCATTTGAAAATTGTGACCCCGCATAAGTCACTTCCCTCGCCTACCTCATCTTTTCCGTATTTGCTAGTGAAAAGATAGGATGGACCACATTAACAATACCCAAGCTTTTGGATTTCACTAAAATTTAAAATTATATTTTTAAAAACAACGCTTTCAGGAAAGAGGGCCATCTCTTTATTTGTCCAAGTTTGGGCAAAAATCCTTTATAATTACTATCACTTCTGTAAATAAAGGTGATTCTAAAACCAATAACTCTGGAAAAAGCATAGTCCCAAAAAGAAAACAAAAAAGAAGACCTTCCAAAGAAATAAAATCAGCAACCTTATACCAACCTCTACAAAACAACCATAACATTTCTCATTTCTCAGTGACTTGCTGAGAAGATCATCAAGTGTTGACCTAATCGTCAGGCCAGGAATTAATTGGGAGCATTTTGTGTGACTCCTGGGCTCCTCCCAGCTCTGGCACCTGCTAGTCTAGAATGCTTTCCTGTCCCTGACCAAGCGCTGCTACCAGGAAGAAGGACCGAAATTCTGGGAACTAACACTTCCCTGCTTGGCTTCCTGTGTTTCTTTCTAGTGCTCAGCACAAACCTGGCTCCCGGCAGGTGAATTCCCCCTCCTGTGGCCTCCTCACACCCTCCTCTACTGCTGCCCAGCGCAGTGTACTGGCTGGTTACATGCAGTGCACATACAACACGCAGCGTGTGTACATGGCGTGTGGCACCTGCGACTCGCTGGGTGTCCCGCCGGACCAGACACGAGGTGTATGAACAGGCATCTGGTCCTTATTTTCCGTCCTCCCAGCCCCGATCTCAGCCCAGTTTTGTCACTTAGAATCATAAGGGTTCCCTTGACTCCCCCTCTTCCGCTCCCTCCATCCTCTCCGTCCTCCAGTCCTGTTCTCAATTCAAGAACATTCTTAAACCTGTCTTCCCCTTTCCACTTCTGCCGCTGCCTCTTAGGTCAGGTCCCCCGCCTGCATCTCACCCACCTCGCCCCTGATCCCACCTCACCATGTGCACCGCAGCCAGACTCACCTCCAAAAACACCCTTTCAGTCACGTCCCTCCTTTGGCTCCTACTCGCTATGGAAAAATCACACTGTGTTTACAACTGGAAAGAGCGTTAGGGATTATCACATTTTGCAGAGTAGAAAATCGGAACCCCAGAGAGGGGAAGCTCGTTGTCCAAAAGCGCACAGTTAATTGTTGTGAGAGCCAGAAATACACCTGGGCTTTCTAAATAGAAGCCAGTGCCCATCTGCCTCTTTATGCTAATCAATAGAATTTTACAAAATATCCGGCATACAATCACAGGGCATCTCTGCAGGACTTAAGAGTCAAAGCTGAGGCCCCCTTAGTGTGTCTTCCGCCCTGCATTCCAGCTCTGCCGGCCCGGGGTTCTGGTCCCACTTCCACCGCCCACTGCTCACTAGCACTGACCATCCACTCCAGTGAGTGTGGTCTCTTTTTTTCCCCCAAACACACGTAGGTTCTTCCCACCTTCAAATGTAGTCTCAGTCCATATTCCCTTGCCTGGAATGTCCTCATTCATTTCACAGGAATGTATTTAGCTCTGAATCTGAGCCAGAACCCTTGCTGGGTATCAGGATATAAAGATAAAGTCAGGGTTTCTGCCTTGAAGGAGCCCACGGTCCGGGAGCTTTTCCTGCCCGCCCTGAAGCTTCACTGTCCCCACCAGCCCATCCCAGCCCAGAGGAGGGACCACTCCTCTGAGTTCTGTACCTCCCTTGTCCCATGTCGTCCCTCAGGTCCTGACTCACGGTGTCTGCCTCCCAGATCCAGTTCCTCTGTCACACTAGACTGGCTTTATCTCCCCAAGAAGGTCATCCACTCCTCGAGGGCTGGGCCTGTGTGTCACTCGGTTCCCCAGTCTCCAGAGTACTGGGCCTGGCGTCTGACTGGATCACTTTTACAAAGCTCAGTGTGCACCTCCCGTCCCCACGGCCTCACCGTCATGTTCACACTCATGTGAGGGAAACGAGGATGAGACGGATACTAAGAAAACCTGAAGGCACAGAAACGTCCTCAAGAGCCATATGGAGCCTTAGGGTACAGGAACCACGCGGAAGAAGCGGGGTCCTGTGCCTGCTGGACACGGACCAGTGGTCAGTAGTGAGATGTGCGGAGGTTTTGGAAACTGGGAGAAAATACCATCTCCCATTCCATCAGCTGCACTGAGAACTGGCTTTATGCCCCACAAACACTGAGTGCTGGAGGACAGGAGAGACTCACACGTGCGTATGTGAGTATGCGTGTGTGTGCGCGCGCGCGCATGTGTGTGTGTGAGCATCAGAGAGGCAGAGGTTTGGAGAAAGAGAAAGACAGAGTGAAGCTAATGAAAGTCAGTGAATAATACCATTCGAAATGTCCAGGATAAGCATTTGGTTTTATTGGTAACATCTAAATCACCCGTGCCTTCTGTCCTCTGCAGTAGAAGCCATACTGACCAATCATTCTTTTTCTTTTTTTTTTAAGTTAAAGTACAGTCGGTTACAATGTGTCAGTTTCTGGTGTACAACACAATGTCCCAGTCATGCATACGCATACATGTACTTGCTTTTGTATGCATACATATATTCATGTTCTTTTTCATTAAAGATTATTATAAGATATTGAACATAGTTCCCTGTGCTATACAGAAGAAATTTTTAAAATTTTTACTTTTATACATAGTGGCTAACATTTGTAAATCTCAGACTCCCAAATTTGTCTTGAGGTCTCTGACTCCACCACAAGTCTGTTCTGGGTCGTGGGGGCCCCTGTGAGAAAAGATGCACGGAATCTAACATCCAAAGCTCATGGATCAGCTGAGGTCACACTTTCTCGAGTGTGACGGCCTCGCTACCAGGACACTTGGGCTTTTGAGTTCTTCAGCGAATCCGAGTCCAATCACTGAAAAATATCTAAAGCGTCTTGAAGGAGGAGGAGACAGTGAAGCGTTTTATCCCCCGTCCCCCTTACACAGGCCCAGGTCGCAGAGGCAGCCCTGACGCCCCGAACCCCGCTCTGCTCAGTCGTCTTGCCCCGAGCGTGGTCTGAGTGCACGACTTCTTGATGAACTCACGGTTGTCCTAGGGTAACTGCACCGCACCGCCTGTCCTCGCTCCTGCTAGGGACCTGCATTGAAATCCCTTTCCAACTCTTCCTGGGGTTGCTGTTGTCACAGTGATTCCAGGTCCAAGAAATCCTCTCCCAGGAAGGCCTGGATTCCTCTGGGTCTCTCTCGGTTACTTGCCCGTGCATGGCCTGCGATCCTAATAGTTCCAGAGGGAGAGACGACTGACTTCCAAGCCTGTGTCCCCTAGAGCCGCGGTGTGACTCCCCGCGATCTAGGGAAGCTGTGAGGCTTTCAGTAGAACTGTGGCTAAATTCCGGGTCTGAGCTGTAAAGCCGGCCACCCTCAGGTCTAGCTTATCTATTTGCATCTCTTTCAGTCAAGGGCTTATAATACCCACAGCGAGTGCTGCTACTTGCCTTCAAGTGTTGCAACGATCAGCTCTGGACTCCGAGAGCGCTTTGCTCTGGTCTTCTGAGCCCTGCTCAGTGGAACACCCAACGGTTGTTAAGCTCTTCTTCTGTGCCAAACACTATGCACATACTTCACATACGCTGTCCACTGTAGCCCTTACCACCCACCTGCAGAGCGGTGTTACCCTCTTCAGCAGATGAGGAACGTGAGGCTCAAAGACACCACGTGCCCCAGGCCACCCAAACGGTGAAGGTCAGAGCCCCAGTCTCTACATTACTTGGGGGTTTTTTAAGAGGCACGTTCCAGTCATCGTCAGACACGGGGAGCATCCAAGTCCGTGCCCTGGGCCGTCCCTCTTTGTCCTGGAATCTCTAACCAGAATGGGGAGGAGGAATTAGGACTGAGGCTCTGGGAGCTCAGAACCTAGGACCCGGCCCAGCTGACTCCTCCGGGAGCTCATTCCAGTTCAGCGTTTCTCAGCCCTTCCACCTCCACTTTATGATAATCATTTCCCTGGGAAGCCTGGAGTCCGGGTGACTTACACACATGTAGAGAGATAGAGAGATAGGTACTGTCTACTGTAACCACCCAGTATCTCTTCATGAAGCCTAATGGTTTTCTCAGTAACAGGCAGGACAGAAGGCGGCAGCCCCCATTTATTGTTTAAACGGCAAGAGATGTAAAACCAAAGCTGCTTGCCCTGCTTCTCACCAGTTCAGGCTGAATGTGGCTCCAGGTCTAGGTTAAAGTTAAACCTGTGCTGAGTTTAATGGGCTTCCCAGAAAGCCACTCACCCATCATTTGTTAAGTTTCCCTTAAAACAATGCTCTCTGGGTACCCCGCCCAGCCTCCCCCTTCCCCCACCAACCGGAACATCCCGGAACACTGCCCTCACACCCCCCACACCCTGCACTGGCCTGAATGCTTGCTTGGGACGATCCCAGATGCCAAAGTTCTAAGTCAAAAGTCATGAGTGGGTTTGGAAATCCAAGGCAGCCAGGTCTCGTAAAGTGATGGGGAGGTGGGGCTGGGGCCAGAGTTAAGGCACCATCATCCCCAAGCAAAGAGGGAGGCTGTCAGCCCAGGGGGTGAGTAAAGCCTGAAATTTGAGGAAGGACAGGTGCATCCTCTTGTGACTAGGGCCTAATTAGGATGCCCCAATCCTAGGCCAGCTCATGGCCTCAGGCAAGGATACAAGATGTATAAAAGGTGGGCAGGCTCAGAGCGTTCCAAACCCCTCGGCATCTCCACACTCCAGCCGCTGGTGAACTTGGGTAAGTCTGGCAAAGGAGCCCCCCTCCTTGCAGCCTTGCTCCACATGGTCCCAAACTCTGACTGGGAGCTGGGCTGAAGCTCTGGGTGGTTGGTCAGAAAGAAAGTCCTCGTTTGGGCATCTCTCTCTTCCTCATCATCTGGGACCACCCGATCGTGAGGGGCAAGTCAACCGCTGAAAGGTGTGGGAAGGCAGGCTGAGATGGGACGGGAAGGTCTGCCAAGAGGCCACGTCTGAGGCTCCTGCTGGCATGTGTGGTGCCGGTGTTGTGTGTCTCCCGGTGCTGAGAGGGGCTCGGGAGGAGGATAGGGAGGCACCGGCTCAGGGGCGGAACAGGCAGAGCTGCCTTTAAGGGAAAGACGAGCACAGGGAGAGAGGGGAGCTCCCCAGGGAGCGGGAGTGCAGAGGCCCCAGGGAGCTCAGAGCAGCAGCAGCAAGACGACTGGCGCAGGGGCAAGGTCCTGCTCCGGGAGTTGGGGACCACTGTTCCCACCGCCCTGTGCTGAGTGCCTGGGGAATGACTACTTCCCTCTCTGAGTTTTGCTTTCCTCAACTGTAATTAAGAGGTGAGCTAAAAGGTCCATTTTGTCTCCAGATTCCTCTTTTCTGTGAATTTTCTTAGAGAGTGGTTAAGATGCTCCTTGCTACCCTTTTAAAATTGCTAGGAATTGATTTACTAAGTCGAAACCCTTACACGGTGCTCATCATGCACTGGTACTCGTGGGTGGGTGGGTGTGCGAGTGTGTGTGCGCACATACACACACATATTGGCGGGTGTACATATTTATGTGTGTGTGTTTGTATGGACGGATTTTTACGTATTCATTTAATTCTTACGACAACTTTAAGAAAAATAAGTACAGAGGATTTCTGTAACTTGCTCGGTCACACAGCTGGTTAATGGTTTAGCCAGGACTCAGATCCCAGGAAATCCTGTTTCAGATTCCATAGTTTTCGCCATAACAGTACCTTACTTTTTGTTCTCTTTCTCTCCATCTTTCCTTCTTTCTCTCTTTCTCTCCTCTCTCTTTTTACATTTTTCTTTGTTTTCTTCTGCCTCTCTCCCCTTCTCTTCTCCCTTCTTCCTCCCTTCTTTCTCTCCTTCCTTTCATGTTTCTTTGTCTCAAAAATTTTGGAATAGCTTATAGCCTTGTAGCTACAACTTATACTCAAGCACACATGCACACACATTTACACACACACACTTCACATCGGTGAAGCCACCAGGACAAAGGAAAAGTGGCGCAGGTGTGAATGAGGCAGGGGGTTCTCCCAGCTCAGGTCTCCCTAAGGCTCTAGCGTGCCTCACTCCCGTGTCTTTCTGCTTCCAGTGCACACCCAGCCCAGAATGTCTCAGCAGAAGCAGAAGCAGTGTGCTCCCCCCCAGCAGTGCTGCCCCCCGCCCCAGCAGTGCTGCCCCCCGCCTCAGCAGACCAAGCAGGCTTGCCAGCCTCCACCCAAGTGCAAGGAGCCCTGTGCCCCCAAGTGCCAGCCGAAGTGCCCACCCCCTCAGCAGTGCCAGAAGTCCAAGCAGAAGTAAGCCCCGGGCCTGTGACCAGAGGCCAAGCCCCCGGGGGGTCACAACGCGTAGAGCCCACTCCCCTCTCTATGCAGCCGTGGGCCCCACTCACCACCGGCTTCCGCGTGCGGCCGCACTCCGGGGAAAGGCAGCACCCAGACGGCAGCTTCCTGGATTGCTCCCTCTTGTTCATCAGCAGCTGCAATTCCCATCTCAGACAAAGATCTCATTCTAAGCTACCTAATTATCTTTGCTGACGTGTATCTACATTACCCTGTCGACTTCTTGGAAACTTGGCCCTGTGCCTGGACACCCTTTCCTGTCAACCTTCAATTCTGCTCCTGTTTTCCAAACAATTAAACACAATCCCTCTGGCATTCATGTCTCAGTTTGATTATTTTGTTGTCTGGCAATTTAAAATTCCTGCAGGTCTTGTACCCCACTCCCCAGCCCAGAGCCCTGGGAGAGCTGGGCGTGTGGGCAGGCTGAGGAGGAGACGTGGGGCAGTGGCACTCTGGAGCTGAAGGACATTTACACGGGTCCTGCTGGGGCAGGGAGGAGAGATGGGCATCTCTGCGGCCTGGAGACACAGCCTACATCCATGGAAAATGAGAACGCCACATGGGACCAGGGGAGAGGATGCCCATCTAGAAACACATGCCCAAACCGCCCCCCCCAAAAGTCATCCTTATCCTCATAGGCCCAGAAAGAGTAAGGGACTGCCCCAGCCAAGAGCTACAAGAGCTACATACAAAGAAGAGGACTGAGGCAAATAAATTATAATTCAGAGAACACACTCCAAGCGTTTACGGGTCAAAAGGAATTCAGGATAGGGCCTTAAAAACTCTCCCATAAGTGAAAGAAAAGGCCAAAGTTTCTTCAAGCTAACTAAATGTGTAATTAGGGGACAGTCTCTGCTGAGCATCATATATCCAACACACACATCCACTGCCAATATTTTATCAAATCACAGCCCCTGTTATTTCTCCAGCTTGTGATTCTCCTGGGCTATTTTTCCTCTCACTGCCCTCCTGCTTCCAGTTCCCTAAATCCCTGGGATGTCAAGGTAACCAGATAAGTCAGACCCATAACGAATCCAGACTTCTTGTTACTATTGCTTCCACTACCCCAGCCCTTTCTACCGAACACTTCCCTTACAAAATAGTCCACAGACTGAGGTATCAGAACCTCCTCTCCTACACCTGCCCCCCCTTTCGTGCCTCTGGGCTACAGAGGAGCCACTGAGAACCAGCAGAAGTACCTAAAAGAAGCCATAGGAAAACATAAGCTAAACATCTGGATTACCCCCAGCCTGTGCCACAGCCCCCGCCGAATGCAGAATCCGTTCCAGACTGAAGCTTTAGCAGAGCTTCCCCGCTTGGCTCATCTCTTCTTCCTCCATCCTACCTCTTTCATGCCTTTCAGCTATGCTCCATCCATCTGTTTATCCGTCACCAATCCATCTATTGCATCCATCAGTCCATCAGGGCATCGTTTGTTAGCACCTCCCCCGCCCATTTGCTTAGAATGCGTTGGATGCTGTGAAAACACAGACGCACACATGGGGCTCTGGGCCTCTTGGTTGAACAATCCCCACAAGAAGACCGAGCTGAGAGCCCCCAAGATAACAAAGAACAATTAGTGAGATGGCGTCTAATTAAAGGATGACTTGGGAACCATGGGTACCTCCTTCATGCTCTCAGAATTCAGAGGAGACAGACAGAGAGAGAACCATGAGGGCTGCTGAGGTGCTGGAGGAGAACTTGGCCACCTTTGTCATCACGGCAGCTGCTCTGGGGCTCCCCAAAAATGTCTGCTCCATGAGGAACACCTGGAGAAGATGGATTCCAAATAGAAGGACAGTGGGATTCGGGTAGGCAGGGATGACGACGTTCCAGGACTGGGTGCAGCCTGAGCCAGGGCTGTTCATGCCCGGCGGACCCAGGAGGGCCAGCCCTCCCGCGTCCCAGCCCCGGTCTGTAGTGGGGACAGTGAGGCCTCTGCAGCCACCCTCACCCACTGAAAACCGCAGAAAGCTGGAGGGTGGCTCCAGTCTTGTGATCTGTGTCTCATAAACACCTCCCCTGGAGTGTTGCATTCAACAGAAGCTCAGGTATGACATACAAGAAGCGTTGAGAAGCTGTATCAACCTTAACTGAACCCCCTGAAAACGAAGAGACCACGCCGAGCTTCCCGCACACTCAGAGGTCTCCTTCAGCCAAGTCTCTGAATGTCTCCTCTCTTGACTCCCATACGCTCTCTCCCCTCAGATCTCTCATTTGGGTTCTTACCCTCCCTCACTTAACCGCTTGACATGAGGTTTAATCCTACCTCTCTGGGCTTCATTTAATTTTCTCCTCCACTGATTATCATAATTAGCACGTATGCACATATGCTTGTGTGCAGACCAGCTTGCTGATTTTTCTTTTATTCCCGTCGCACTGGGTTTGGATCCTGGAACCACCCTGATGCTGCGGCGAATCACAAAACTTCCCCAGGTCTCACTTTTCTCATCTGTGGAGTGGGGAGAGTAATAGCTGGCTGCTGGGGCTGAAGGAGAGGGGTGCTCAACGAGACTGTAAATAAATAGAAGGCATCGCGTCACCCGTAGTAAGCGCTGAATGCTAGCTGCTGCTTTTACTCCGATTCTCCACTTTCTGCCAGAGCAGCAAGCTTAGAGGCAGGACCCACCGCTTATTCCTGCCAACTAGAGGACCTGAGCTTTAGGCCTTTAGTGAGACAAGGGCGTGAAGGACAGGACACACCTTGGGGACAAGAGCAAAGACCGACTGCGTAGAGTGAAGGGTCTGAGAGGGGTTCACGGGGGAAACGAGATCTTGTCTAGGGCATAATCACCCCATTTGGTGGTTGCCCTTTTCTTCCAGAATCTTCCCTTTTTTTAAACTGAAGTAGTTTACAATGTTGTGTCAATTTCTGGTGCACAGCATCGTATTTCAGTCTTACATATACACACACATATTCCTTTTCATATTCTTTTTCATTATAGGTTATAGTACAAGACATTAAATAAGGTTCCCTGTGCTGCACAGTAGAAAATTGTTGTTTATCTATTTTATGTACAGTAGTCAGTATCTGCATATCTCCAGCTCCCAATTTAGCCCTTCCCACCTCCTTCCCCACCTAAGGTTATTTCTGTCTGTGAGTCTGTTTCTGTTTTATAAATAAGCTCATTTGTATTTTTTTTTTTTTAGATTCAACATATGAGTGATAGCATACAGTATTTTTCTTTCTCTTTCTGACTTACTTCACTTAGAATGATGATCTCTAGGTCCATCCATGTTGCTGCAAATAGCATCATTTTATTATTTTTTATAATTGAGTAGTATTCTATTGTGTAAATATACCACAGCTTCTTTATCCAGTCATCTGTCGATAGACATTTAGGTTGTTTCTATGTCTTGGCTGTTGTAAATAGTGCTGCTGTGAACATTACAAAAGATATAAATCTTTTTGAATTGGAGTTCCCTTCGGATTTATACTCAGGAGTGGGATTGATGGATCATATGGTAAGTCTATTTTCAGTCTTTTGAGGCATCTCCATACTGTTTTCCATAACGGCTGCACCAAACTACATTGCCACCAACACTGCAGGAGGGCTCCCTTTTCTCCACAGCCTCTCCAGCATTTATTGTTCATGGACTTTTTAGTGATGGCCTTTCTGCCCAGTGTGAGGGGATACCTCGTCGTAGTCTGACGGATCCTGCTCTGGCCCACAGTGACTTTTCCCTGTCAGGTTACACAGCCACCTGTGCCTCCCTCCGGGAGGAGTACGGGTATATATTCCAGTAAATTCCCTGGGAAGTGGTACGGTGCAGAAAAGGACACACTCACCCTGGGGCCTGACAGACCTGGACTCGAACCCTCTCTTCCCTTCTTTTTTATTGAGTAACCTTGGCCAGCCTCACCTTTCTAAGCTGTAAAATGAGACTAACTCAGACTTCCAGGCCTGCACTAGAAACTCAAAGGGAGTTGCTCACAGGTGGTAGTGGCCTGTCCTTCCCTCTGCCCTCCTCTACATGGCCCCTGGGAAAGTGAGGGCATCTCAGTTACCAGCTGCTGGGCACACACCCTGTGGGGCCCCAGGGGATCCCTGGCTGGCACTGGATTTCAGCAGAGAGGCTGCAGCTCTAGCCACCGGGCATCCTTTGTCGGGAGCCCTGTCTGTGGGTGCAGCCAGATGGGGTCCGCCCTGCCTTCCCCTGCATGGTCCCCGGCTGCCTGGTGCCCCTAGGAATTGCAGACTCCCGGCACTGAAGATGTAGCGGGCTTGGCCTGTCCCCAGGTCTGCTGAGACCTCCTGGGTCTCTGTGGTGCCTTTTGAATTCTGTGTGTGTGTGTGTGTGTGTGTGTGTGTGTGTGTGTGTGTGTGAGTTGTTGTCTCTTGTTGTCGGGGTGGTCCAGGGGCAGAGAATAGCCATTGTTGGCTCCTAGGATTCAGTCCTCTGCCTTCTGGAATTTGTACGCCAGTTATCAGATTTCAGATGACTGCTGCTTCCAGCTCACTCTCCAACAACATCAAAAGGAAGCCATTCCCCCTCTCTGTCCTCAGCTCTCCAGATGGTCAGCCCTCAGGCTTGAGTCTCCTCTGTCCCCAGGGTCTGATGGGACAGAGGTTCACTTCCACGGGAGCTGAGGAGGCACTAAATACAGCTCCCAATAAAGAGCACTGGACAGAGAGTCAGGAGACCTGAGCTGTCGCCGTGGCCCTGCCCCGGCAGCCTGTGTGATCCTGACGGCTCATCATCTCCTTTCCCCGCCTGGTTTCCTTGCCTGCACATGACGACGGCAGGCTCACCGGAGTCTTTCTCAGCTCCCTTCCCAAGCTGACTAAATGGACGGTGACTCCCTCTAATCTTTATTTAATCTCTTCTTCTCCTAAGTAGTCACAGTCACAGAAAACCCTTAAAGAAGTAAAGATGGGGTGGGGCCACCCAAGTGACACGGCATTCTGTATGGCTTCCTCCCAGAGGCCCAGAACAGGCTTAGCTAAAACCTGCATCCATCTTGGAAGATTCCTCAGCCTTGGGACTAACTTGCCTCCCTTCAGAGAACCAGCGCACACACAGTCTGGGGCCAGTTCCCGATTTATACACACATACATAAAAGCACCAAGTTACTGCTATAAGCAGGGCACTATACTAGGGTTTGAACACTCTTATCCTATATAATATTCATTACTACCATAAAGGATAAAATTTCTTATTTTGCAAATGAGGAAAATCAGACCCAAGGAGGTAACAAACTTTGCCCAGGACCACACAGCTAGCAGCTGAAGAACTGAGATTCAGACCTAAGTCTGTCCATAGAGAACAAACATGTGGTTACCAGGAGGTAAAGGGGCTGGGAGGGGATAAACTGGGAATCTGAACCCTGCACCTGTTGGGGAGTGATGGAAATGTTAGCTACCCTGATCGTGGTGGTGGTTCCATGGGTGGACACATCTATCAAAAGTCATCAAATTGTACCTCTGAAATATGTGCAGTTTACTGTGCAGGGATCACACCACAATGAAGGTATTTTTTTAAAAATCTAAGTCTTTCTTTCACGCAAGCTCATCCTTTAGACTAATTCTACTCTCTCCTGACGGGCAGGCTGAACTTTCCCAGTGGAAGTGTGGGCTGAGCTGTCCCCATTTTCATTTCATACAGTTCTTGGGAGAGAGAACGCTCTGGTTGATGGCTTAGGACCTTCCTTTCTGGCCTCCATGGACCTGGCCAGGAGCCCTGTTTCTTGTTCATAAAGGCCTTAGGGAAACAGAGTGAATGGGAAGACAAATAAGCACCCGGCATTGCTGTTGGAACAGGTGACAGATTACCTTGTGGTTTCTGTTCAGGTCTTCACTGACTGTCCCTACTGCATTCTCTGCGCGCGAGTGGGTCAGCGTGGTGGCCTGTGCCTTGGCTCCCTGCAGACAAAGTGTGTGAGTGCGTGTGTGCACGTGTGTGTACATGCATGCGTGCTATTCTCTTTATGGATGCTCAGGAAAGTGCCACTAGCTACCATAGTGCCATAACTTTAGTAAAATTTTCAGCCGGTTTCCCATCATACCTGGTATTACAACTGGGCCCCTGTGGGGACAGTTGTAAATTCCGAATCCCAGTTCTAAAGAGGCTCACTTTGCTGCTTCTTAGAACAGACTTGGGGAAGTTAATAAAATGATGTTGGCTGCGCTACCCCAGGCAGCAGGTGACCTGGGGCTGCAGGGTGGATGCTGTGAAAAGAGGGAAAGCAGCAGAGCCAGGATAGACAGCGGGGACTGGCAACCCGGGAAAGAGGTGAGCGAGGCCAGGCGTGGGCTCCGGCTGCCCGCAGGTGCCAACAAAGGACCACACACAGCTCAAGCTGGGGCTGATCACAAGCTCCTTCTGCTCTAGACTTGGCCAAGAGGGGCTGTCTGCCCCAGAGCTGGGAGCCAGAAGAAGTTTTTTTGCGGGAAGAAGAGTGGGAGCTGAGCAGTAATTAAAGCAGCCACTGTGAGAAATCTCATCACCTGAAATTAGAGCCGGTCCCTCTGAGACCACCCATGGGGACAACCCCTGAGACGGGATGTCTGGACCTTCAGCCCAATTCTCCCTCCTCAAGATTCACCTCCTAATTGGAGATCTCTTGCTAAATATGGCTTCCTCTTTTTAAGCCCTTGAATCAGAATTAAAATGAAGCCAGAGCAGCCTTTAAACAACAGTGTGCTAAAGGCCCAGTGACAACCAAGAGGGAGCGGACACAAGTAACCAGACCATCTGGTCGAATAAAGCTGCCTCACTCATCCCAGCGCGGCTCCGAGGCCAGGGTCCTTCCCAGCCCGCTCCCGTCCTGCCGTCATACGCAGAGGCCCCACGTCCTCCCGGTCCAGGGGCACGCCCAGCGCTTGGAGCTGGACCTGGGCTTCATAACGCCTTTCCTGCTCTCTCGGCAGCAGTGGTTTGTGAGAACAGTGATTCTTAAAGGGGAAAGATGGCAGGGTGATATCTACGCTCCGATATCACCTTGTCCAGAAGCCTTCCGTGACCCCCCAGGGGAGGTTTCAATGTCCCACGGCTTCCCTCATGTGTGCCCTTCGCTGGCCTGGAGATGATCACGCTGTCTTGTAATCACTCGGTCACTTGTCTTCCTAGTCCTCTCACTGCCTGTCCGTTCACCAAACACAAGACTTGGCACAGACAGCTCCTCCTCGGTAAACGGTAAACCCATGGCTGGATCGCGGAAGGTCCTGCTGGGGGATATGAGGCAGTGCTTTCATGCTCTGCTGGGCCCCCTCTAGTCGAGGCTTGCTCCCCGCACACACCACGTGTCTGCTCAGCAAGCCCTCACCTTGCAGTCGACTGACTCCCTGAAAGAACCACACCAAGTGACCTGGGCATCCTGAGCCCTGCCTGTCCACACGCCCTGTGGGGGAAGGCTGCCGTCAAGAGGCAGAGAGAGTGTAGTCTGGGGGTGAAGCAGCGTCATGCAGGGCAGGGTTCAGTCTTAGAACCAAACTGACATGGGCTTGAATTCTGGTCCAACCGTTTACCAACTGCATGACTCTGGACAAGTTACTTAACCTCTCCAGGTTTCAATTGCCTCGTTTGCTAAAAGGAGGTAGTGCTTCTCCTGCAGGGACCGAGAGCAACTGTGTAGAGAGACTAGAAGTCACTGCTCGGTAAGTGGAAGCCATTGCAAGGAAGCTGCTCTCACCTTCCGTCCACGTCGGCTTTCCTGAATTCCACCAAGTCCCTCCTCATTCCCCACCCTTGCCCTGACCCAAGCCAGCCTCCCTGCTTGGAACCCCACATGCCGTCTTTAACCAGCAAGGGGAACTTGGGAGGCACTGGCTCCAGTGGAGAAGTAGCTAGCCCTCCGTGTCAGGGCAGAGTGGCCCAGCTTGAGAGGCCATTGGAGAGGAGAGCACCGGCTGAGGTCCTCAGTTTCTCTGCCTGTAAAGTGAGGTGAAGTGATCACCAGAGTCTCCTCCCATCCGAGGCCTCTACCCTGTGGGTCTGAACCAGCCCCCTGAGGGAGGAGGCGCTCTGCTGAAATTGCGAAACAGTTGCACTGGCTTAGCAGGCCCAGCAGGTGGCACTCTGCCCTAACGGCCCAGGGCTGACAGAGGCTGTAGCTTGGCACAAGGTCCTGTGGCCAGAGTAGGAAGAAACAGATTTATTTAGCTTCGCAACTGCAGACAGAAAGTCATTTGTAGGAAGATATCTGTTTCCCGCAAGCTGGTTGTCCTCGCCGTGTACCGTGTAAGCCCAGGCCAGCTCCTCCATTCCCCTTCCCCCACCCCTACATCCCACCTCTGCGTGCAGTCACATATTCACACGCGTGTGCACACATATCCACACACACCACACACATGGCACGTGCACACACACCTGAGTATGCGCTGTACTTAAGCATGCACTTTCCCTTCAGGCAGAGTCCAGCAGAACTAGGAGAGCAATCTCCTCGGAAGGAAGGAGTTAACTCCGGCGTGTCTCAGTGTATCAGTCAGGATCGGCTAAGGCAAGCTGCGGTAACCAGTGAGCCCCGCATTCAGCGCCTTAAAACAACAAAGGCTTATTTCTTGCTCACCTTACGCATCCGCTGAGGGTCAGCTGCGGGCTTTCTACACAGTGACTTGACTTTGGGATGCAGGCTTACAGGGCAGCCTCAGTCTGGAACATGGTCAGTCCTCATGGCAGAGAGAAAAGAGGCTCTTTCTGAACCATGGCTCTTAAGGTTTACATTTTACGGCCAGCGCAGATCCCGTGGCCAGGGCTGCCACCTTCCGCGGGGCAGGGAAGGATACTCCCCCGGAGGAGGGATACAAGGAGCAAAACACTTATAAACACAGCACAGTCTACCTCGCCCATGTCAAGAGATTCCGGGATATCTGCCCTTTGGAATTATTGATACCATTGTTATCTTCTTTTGAACAGTGAGTATTGTCCTAGAAAACCCACCCAACATTTATTAAGGGTAGGGGGAGGCAGAGTGCATGCTTAGCCTGCACAGGGTCCTGGGTTCAAACCCCAATAGTGCCATTAAGATAAATAAATAAATAAATAAATAAATAAATAAATAAATAAATAAGCAAGCCTAATTACCTCCTCCCCCCAAAAAAATTTTTTTAAATAAAATAAAATAATACTGTTAAAAAAAACATTTATTACATTCTCCTGGATGTAAAAGTCTGCTAAGGCCCTGAATAGGAAGCAGGGCCAAGCTCAAGAAAGATAGGTCCCTGCTCTTCACAGGCTCAAAATATCCAGCCAGGAAGGAAAGCACGGGCTGAACACGAAGGACGTGGATAGCATGCTTGACATGGGCCAGCCTAGAAAGACAAAAAGCACCAGGAAGGGAGAGCCCCAGGGATGGGGAGGACACGGGGCCCCGCTGCATCAGGCAGTGGACATACGTGTCCTCTTGCAGCCACACACTCTGGAATGACCGCACATCTGGTTTGTTTGGACACATGTTCATTGTGTGTCTATTCTGGATGAAGTACCACATAGGAGTCAAAGGAGAGCAGGGGATGTTTCTGTCCTCCAGGAGCTCACAGATAACAAAGGGACAGACCGGAACACAGTCTCTCCCAAAACAGCAGACTGGGCACTAGGACGGGTGCTTCCTGAGCGAACACAGGAATCAAATGTTGCCAGAGCAGCACGGAATGAGGGGAGTGAGGGAAGAGATGGACAAGTCCCTGGAGTTCTAAGGTGAGTCTGGCACAGACGAGGGACAGGTACTCCAGGCAAATGGACTGGCTTCCTGGCAGAAGGAGAATGAAAAAGACAGAAATTTATTTTTTAAAAACATCTGTAAATAAAACAGTAGAGTATTTGTGCAGAGAGAAAGAGGAAGGCGGGATGACTGGGGAGAGAGATTAGAAGCCTTCTCAGAGAGGGGTCAGAGCATGAAGGGACTTCTAACCCGTGTTGGCAACCGTAGACTTTATCCCGAGACCTGCAGGCAATGATGGAGGGTTTGGGCACCGAGGGGCGTGGTTACTATAGATACAAGGTATTGTCCTGCCCCTTCCCTTCTCATCCAGGTCAGGAGGGGTGGCTGTGGAAGGCTGGTGTATCTGCATGTCAGTCAGCTGAATGCCTGCAGGGCCGATCACAGCCCAGCACTGAGAGCCCTGAGCAGACCTGGGGCTTTCAGGCATCACCGGCGCTGTCTGAGGCTGAGTCTGGCCGCCCCTTTGCTCACTGCCTTCTGCAGTCACTTCCCAAGGAAAGTCTCCGTGGTCAGAGAGCAGGGCACTGACCGGACAGACTGGCCCATCTTGTGGTATCTGCTATTTTATCTGTTTGATTGGGTCCCTTATCTCAACCACCATCACACAGGCCCCTCTCTCTGACCTGAGGGACAATCTCAGCCCCAGGGCCCAAGGCTCAGGAACAGTCAGGCTCCCCAGTGGGCAAATGTCCTCTTGCCCCAAACATCTTCTTACAGGAAGAGAGCCACTGACCCACCATGGCTGCCTCTGGCTGGTCTTTGCTTAAAGTTACATCCACTAGCTCAGTTGACCAGGAACGGAAATCACATAGTACCAACAAGAAAAAGAAATAAAATTAAGAAATAGTTGTCCAGCTCACAAGATACACTCCTTAGGTGGGGGCTCCTGTAAAAGCATCCTCTTTTGTTTTGTGCTATTAGTCCCATGTTCCCAAAGGGGCTTCCTTTGCTCTGCTCTAACAGGATTTGTTTTTCAAATTTAGCCATCAACTTACAAACCAGCCAGCCAGTCAGCAAATCATTTGGTTGACCACTCAATCAGTCAGCTGATCAGTTGTTCAGTGAGCTAGGCAGTCAGCTAGTTTGTCAGCTCATTTCTTGTTTATACACTTACTTACTCACTTCCTCCCTCCGTCTTTCACTCACTCACTGACTCACTCACTCAACAGCATCCTTTAGTCATCGGGCCACCCACTCACCAACTAGCTAGTCTATCCAGGTACCAATTTTTACCGAGTGTAAGTTCTGTCCTAAACATCTTTCCTGCTTTTAGGAAGCTTGCAATTTGGTTGGATATAAAGAAACACACACACAAACATAAACATCCTGGCCTCTTATGGTGATGGATGATTTGAACATCGATCTTCAAGTCTGGGGGATATAAAGACAATGTGCGTGGCTGAGATAAACAGGGAGAGCAACTTAGAGAGGGCAAGCATCAACCCGAACCTGAAAAGCTGGATTAGTCCACAGAGCATCTTGGCACTTCACTGGTTCTGCCAACGAGTATGTCTAATGTTGTGTTTGCCATTCAGTTCATTTACTTATAAATCATTCACCTCTTCATTTATGAATTCATAGTTTTGTTTATATTTGTGGAGTGAATATAATAGGTGTTTAGCTAGTAAGAGGGGTAGAAGATAAACACATGAATATACGGTAAGGATGGGACAGCTCCTACCATCAAGGAACTTGTATTTGATGCCAAGGTAAATACACAGTGTTATAATTTATATGTATATCAAGTCAAAAATTAGATGAAAAGAGCTTTAAATAGGTATACATTTTTTAAAAATGATACAAATGAACTTATTTACAAAACAAAAAGAGACTCACAGACATAGAAAATAAACTTATGATTACCAAAGGGGAAAGGGTGGGGAGGGAAAAATTAGGAGTTTGGGATTAGCAGATACACATTACTGTATATAAAATAGATAAGCAATAAGGTCCTGCTGTATAGCACAGGGAACTATATTCAATATCTTGTAATAACATATAATGAAAAAGAACATATATCCATATATATGTATGTATAACTGAATCACCATGCTGTATACCAGAAACGAACGCAACATTGTAAATCAACTACACTTCAATTTTTTAAAAAGCTGTGGGAGTTGAGCAGAAGAGGAAAACACTTCTTTTGGGAGAGAATAAGGAAAGAGGTCACGGAGAAAGCGATGTTGCCGGCCAGAGCCAGAGCCGAACTCAAGATCAGCTGTTGATCGCTCGAAAGCAATGAGCTTTTTCATTGAGAGACAATGTTTGAGAGACAAGAGTTGGTGAAAAGAGAAAGATGCTTTCTTCAGGGAGCCCGAAACCTGAGAAGGTGATGGAGCAGCATCCCAAAGCCCATCTCTGAGTTGTTGATCAGAGCGCAAGAGGTTTTAAAGGAAAGCTTCACGGATGCACAGGGACGCGATGTGCAGAACAGCGCAGTCAGCTCCAACAGTCTTCTTGAAACTAGTCTGGTCAGCGTCATCTTGATCTTTTTAAGCACAGCTAATCTTCAACTCCAGAGTCAGTTTGTTCCCATTTTCTTGAGGCCAGCTCCTGGAGTTATTGTCCAGGTCATGGATTCAGTGCTGCTCAAGATGGAGCAGCTTGTGTCCTGGCTACAGTCTGGTTGCCATGCGGTGAGCCTTCTCCCTCTGGTGGTGATTTTAGTAGCTGCACAACAAATCAGGAATGTGTCTCAGACAGTTATGTCCTTCAGGAAGGAACTAGGGATTCTGTGACTACAATACGGCTGATTTACTGTTTCAACTGCTACCAGTTCTCCAGGCCTAACTACTTTTTGTGTCACTGCATGTCTACATCCTTTCAATCATTAATTCTTAAGCCAGGCATTTGTGACTCACGGGAGGCCTCTGGGAGAATAAAGCCTTTTTCTGCAAACAAGAAATGGTCGACATTGAAGGGCTTTGGTCCCTCAGAGGACCCCATAGGGTCCTGCTCGGTTTCAGCAATATTTTAAATGGTAATTAAAGGTGACCTTGAATCTCACTGGGAAATTTGGTAGTAGAGTGCCGTCACAGAGCAAATGGTTTGAGGCAAGAAAGCATGAGGAGAGTTTTGGAAACAGCAATCACGCTAACAGCTGTGTTAAGGAAAGGTGGGAGCTCAGATGGGAATTCTAGGTGGGATCAGCTTGTGCAGGATTTTTAAACAATGTGTATCTTCTCTCCTCCTTCAAGTCCCTCAATAATTCTCACTCATAAATCCTAGCAGATCACTCCCTGCTTTAGGCTAAGCCAGGGATGCCTCCGTCTGCCTCTCAGGGCAGACATCTCTAATCGATATCAGCACTCTTGCCGGTGGAGCCTGAACTCAGTCCTCTCAATTCACTACCGATTTCACTGGGATGAAACACAGTTGCCCTCCCAGACTTAACCATACGTTTACAGAATGTTAGCCCTCAGTGGGATCTCAGAGGAAATTTTATCCCATCTCCTCATCTTGGAGAACAGAAAAATTGAGGCCCAGAAAAGTTAAAGGGTGTGCCCGAGATCTCACAGGCAGTGAGGGGTGAGTGTCAGTAGGGCTATTTCTCTGCTCCCTTGGCTCCTTCCCTCTGTCTCTAAGGACAGTGTCATGTCCAAGGAGAGGGTGATTAGTGTGTCAGCACCACCTGACTTCCAAGAGGCTGACCTTGGCACTCTACCCAGAGATGGATGCTTTGCTCACCCTCTCCCCTTCCACCGCCAGTCTTTGACTTCCACACGTGAGTCTATGGGTGTTCTGTTGGAATGAACCTCTCACCAGGTCCAGGACTTTATTTCCCTCTTTATGTAACTCCTAGGGCTGTGGAGGGTCTTCCAGAAAGGTATCCTAGGGGGATGAAGGGTGGAGGGAGGAGATAGATAAATTAATCACACATTTCTGGAGACTCACCCCCTCACTGTTTCCTCTCCATGGGACTTCTTTTAATACTACGATGCAGAATACCTAATATTAGTATCGGAGCATCTAATTTGCAAATAGATAAATCAGAGGGTGAAATGAGTCATGTTTAAAATGGATTTCCCAGATGAAAAAAAGTTCTCTTTAAGTGGCATCTTCTAGAACATTTGTTGACAGATTGTTAAGTAATCAGTGGAGGTTAAGTCGAAACCAAAATGTTCTAAGCCATGACCGCTGGTTAAGTATCAACCAGAAATTAAGATAAAGCAAATGTCACATGATTATAATTTTTCAAGTGAGATGATATTTGCAGTTTGCTCAGTTAGATTCCACATATAAGCAACATCATATGATGTTTGTCTTTCTCTCTCTGACTTTCTTCGCTTAATATGATTATCTCCAGGTCCATCCATGTTGCTACAAATGGCAGTATTTCATTCTTTTTTATGGCTGAATGATATTCCATTGTGTGTGTGAGGGTGTGTGTGTGTGTATCACATCTTCTTTATCCAGTCATCTGTTGGTGAACATTTAGGTTGTCTCCATATCTATTTTGCTGGATAAACAGCTTAAACATAGGAATGCTGGCAGCCCCAAACCTCCACTGTTCTCTCTACCAAGCACAGTCCTCCCCTCCTAAAAGCCTCTCATGAGTAATCCACAGCTCTCCTTTGTGTCTTACTTTGTTTCAGTCTTGGAAATAGCATGATAAATAGGTTCTATGCATCTCCAGATGGCGCCATCAACAACCCTTCTTTTCCCCCAAAGCCTAGAGACAAAGGTGCCTGGGTGAATATGAATCCAAAGGGAGAATTAGGTGATTAGCATTGTCCCTGGCAGAGTCCCCTCCCAGTGTCAGGTCTCTGCTGCCTGGTCACCCCATTGTTTGTCTGCAGGGTGGGGCTGGGATTTCTCAAGCTTTGACTCACCTTTGGAAATGAGTCTTGCCTGTGCCCTCCCCTCCCTGATGGAGTCATGGGCACACACCTGCTCTCAGGTGTCTTCTCCCTAGAGAGGCAAGATGCACAGCCTGGCTTCCTGATTTCAATAAAGTATGGTCCTCTGAGGATGGGAGAGCAGTTGCAGGACTCACAAAGGGCCAGATGACAGTCTGGTGTCCGGCCAGGCTGGGGCAGTGGGGGTGCGAGCGGGCACTACAGAGCCATCATTCTGCATAGCTTCTTGGACCCACCTCGCCTGGAGGAGTTGTCTACATGGGGTGGTTTGAGGGGCGCCAGGAAGTCTCCTCTCCTCCTTTGAAAGAATCCACTCCCCTAGCCAGTCAGGTTGTCTGGAAAGGAGCCATTACAGATTTAAGAGGCTTGGGTGGGCTCTCATTTCTGGATTCCAGATCCAGCCGCCATCAAAGCCACAATTTTTCCATCTATAAAATTTATAATACAATTAGCTTTTGTCATAGAGGGTTGTGAAAATGTTATATAGAGGTGCTTTCTAAGGTTTAATGACTAATAAAAATGCACCTTGCCTGGACCATAGGGGAGAGGGATCAGTTAGGGTCTTTAAGAGAAAGGAGGGTGACAGGCTTGGTGGGAAAGATAGTGCCTGCATGCCAGAGAGGAAAGAGAATGGGGGACTGGTGCAAGAGGTGGAGACCACCAGAACAAGCTTCCTAACTTTGCCAGGAAGTGGCCCAGTGCTGTGAGCACTACAACAGACTAAAAATTGCTGTGAAGTCAGGAAACCTGTGATCCAACCCCAGCTTTGACATTAATCTTGTGTGACCTTGGGTCAAGCATGTCTTCATTCCAAGTCTCAGCTTCTCCCTCTATAAAGCAGGGATAATGCGGCCACCAGGGAAGTTGAGTGCCAGGGTTTAGAAAAGTCTAACATGTTAGATGCATCTAAGTTTGATTGACTCTTGGATATTAATGACCCAGAGGATACGGCCATCTCGAGGCCAGTCTTGTTTAGGTATCCATAACCCACACCCCACCTCGAAGCATCCTGTGAGGTGATAGTTGTGTTATAAGCTGAGGTTTATCACTAGATAGAATCCTCAGAACTGAGCAGGAGTTGTTGACAAACAAAGTAAGAGGCCAATGAGCAGACCAGGAAAATAAGAAGTAAGGTTTATTGTAGAGAAGATACATGGGTGATCGAGACAGTAGGGCGGGCTCAATCCACCCCTTCCTGAGCAGTCACACATACACTGACGCCTTCTAGGTGATTGTGAGAACATCTTGACCTGTGTCCACATCCAGTCCGTCCTGCTGCAGGTTTCCCTTTTAGAAGGTTTGCATCAGAATGGAGATAATGGTGTGGAAACAGGGAAGAGGTGGGTGTAGGCAGCGGTGGTGTTCATCTCGAAGGTGGAATGCAAATCCTGGAATCTGGAACCCAGAATGTTTCATTCTTAAAGTTGTTAAGCTTGGGAGAGGGTGGAGAAGGAGGTCTGGCCTGGACAGGAAATTCAAGAAAGAGTTAATTTTTAAGCAAGGCTGACCCCCTAAAATAATCAATGTTCGGCCTATATATGACAGGAAACTCAGAAAAGATCATTAGTCATGGCCCCCACCCAGCGACAGTCACTTGTCCACAGCGGAGACGCCAGCCACTGTAATGCAGGAGAAACGAGCCCTGGGCCAGGGCCCCCACCCAGCTCCACCCCTACTCGCTGCGTGCTGTTGAGCAAGTCAGTTAACTTCTTTAGATCTACTTGTTTAAACTATAAAATCAGATTTGCCCTACCCAACAGAATTGCCATGACGCTTAAATAAGGCAAGGGGTTTGAAAAATGCTTTTGAAGGGACTTTTAGATATTTCCATCACTTTTCAGGCAGCCTTATGCTTTGCTCTGGTAATGACAGAAATAAACACATCAATGGACTTTAGTTGACAGGATCCTGAGGTTTGAGGCAGTGGCCCCCAAATCCTGTGTTTCCCCATCCCAGGGGCTAGGAGGCCGAGTGCAGGACCAGGGCTCCTCCCTCCCAACTGAATAAGTCCTGGAGTCAAGTTGCCAGATTTAGCAAATAAATTCAGCCTACCTAGTTATATTTAAATTTCAGATAAGCAACAAGGAATTTTGTAGTATGTCTCATGCGATACTGGGGACATACTTAATACTGAAAAAATTCTGTTTATCTTAAATTCAAATTTAACTGGGTGTCTTTTATTATCTGGAAACTCTACCCCAGAGGCCAAATTCTACCCAACCCTCTTTCACCACCACTAATACCCACGGCAGTCTGACTCCCGGTGGGCAGGTGGGACACAACACCGCCGCGGAGATTGAGCCTGGGGGCGCCATTCCCATCCTTCTACTTGTAACCATGGCATCACCTTATAGGAGCTACAATGGGAAACTGAAACAATGGGCTCGAGGCTGACCTCAGGGCACCGTGATCGCTCAGGAAACCGCAGCAGTAGCAGAAAAGGTGATGTTCCTGCTTTTGTTGGAAGTGCCCCAAGCCCACATTCCCCCTCCTCTTCTTCCTTCCTCAATGTCTCTGATAACTCCAAGTCTGCAAACAGAGCTTCAGATTTGTTCTGTTTTGAAAAGCTTTCAAGCTCTTGAGCAAACGCCTTAGGTGGATGGAGTCAGCTCCAGAAGACTGGGACCTGCAATGCTGGGATAGCTGGTGGGTGGTTTTCTTCAAAACAGGCCAGTGAGGCGAGTCTCCGGAGGAAGAGCAGGTGGGAGACGTGGGTGAGGAGTCCCCTGGGAGGTGGTGATCAGGGCTGTGCCAAGCGCCTGGGGCAGGTTAGGAGCCCTGATAAGGTGGCCAGGAGTAGCTGACATGGACCTATGTTCAGCCTCCTCTTCTAGGGTCTGGTTTGCGCCTCCGGTAAGTGGTAATTCATTTGTCCTCCTGGGATCTGCTGGGCCCTTTCCTGCTCTTTGATCTGCCTTGAGCAGCTAGGCCAAGATCCTCTCTGGGTGATCAGAGAAACGACATAAGCCTCGTGACAATTAAGGAAATGTCACACTAATTGTTACTCAGGAAACTCAGTCTCCATTCCGCACCAATGCTACGTGTGACTAATTTCCTCACTCTGGGTTTGAGGGGTTTTCTCACTGAGGGGAGACATTTAGAGCTGTAGCATTTTATAGCAATCCTGTGCCTCCTCCGAAGCCTTTTGCACCCTTCCTGCCTTGTCAGCCCTGCCAGCGAGCTTTCTCAACCTCTGCTTTTAGCTTTACAGAAACGGGTACAATGAATATTGTGTTTTACACTGTGCAGCCTCACTGTCAGAACTGCCAGCTGGGGCCTGTACTTGCCATTTATAAGTACAAGCTTAGAAGACCAGGAATGATGCCTACAAAGAAAACCAGAGACACACGTCAGAGCCGGGAAGGCCTCAGAGACTTTCCAGATCAACATCCTCCAAATAAAGGCATGGAGGTCCAGAGACGTCAGGTGGCCCAGGGGTGTGCCTGGCAGGTGGGCGGCAGGTTTGGCTCTGGAACCCACACCTGTGCCTCCCTGGCCAGTGCTCTTTCCTCTGAACCAAGCTGCCTCTTGGTAAACCATCCTCCTGCCATCCCTGGCCTCCAGTGATCTAGTTGGCCTTCAGTTCCCCAGTTCTCCTTGGAGGGTTAGAACCACTATCCCACAGCTACAGTAAATAACCTGCCTTACCATTTAAAAAAAGGAAAAAAAGGAGTTGCCCTAGCACCCCAAGGTTAAGTCAGGGATAGCACCAGGATTAGAACTCAGGCCTCTGGGGTCCCAGGACCAGCTCTCCCCAGCCCCATCACTTCTACACCACGATGCTTCTCTCTAATACAGACTGCTCCTTCCCCCTTCCTCGTGCCTTTCCACCTTTTCCCACGCCCATTGTGTGCCCTTCCCAAGGTAGACAGTTGGCATTGCCAACCCATCAGCCAAGATCTCATGCCTTGATCTGGTAAAATATCTGGGTCACCTTGACTCAGAACCTCATCTTATTTCCTGTTAAGACTAAGATAAAAAAAAATGATGCATTCAGTTGGGTCAGGAGTCCGTGCGAGGGTGAAGGAAGCTAGGAAATCAGAGCAGCCGAGGTAAAGGAGGAAAGAGAAAGAAAGATCCCAGTAAGTGCATGTGAATCCACCCATTAATCAGCTCAGGGCTGCTAACCACTTAGCACATCCTTGGCTGCTGGAGAAAACACTCTTTAGGAGTCAGGAGGGAGAGGAGACGGAGAAAACCCTGTGCCCAGGCTTCTTCTAGGCTCAGCTGTCCTGCCGCCACGTCTTCCCAGTGGCAAGAGCAGCGCCGGCGCCCGCCCTGGACGGCCCAGCAGCAGCAGGTGAAGCAGCCCTGTCAGCCACCCCCTGTCAAATGTCAGGAGACATGTGCACCCCAAACCAAGAACCCGTGTGCTCCCAAGGCCAAGAAGCAATGCCCACCCAAGGGCGCAGCCATCCCAGCCCAGCCGAAGTGTCCCTCAGCCCAGCAGGCCCCCAAGAGTAAACAGAAGTAAGGATGGACTGAGATACCACAGGCCCACCATCCGGGCTACCAGATGTAGCTCCTCCTCCTCCTGCTTCTCCTCCCCCAGCCCCAGGATTTGCCCTCCTCTCCTGCCTCCTCCTGCCCAACGAAGCACTGTCAGGATTTCCTCCCACTGAGCCCCTCATCACATGCACCCCCTTGTGCCCTGTCTTCTTCTCTATCCCACTCTGATGCTCTCCTGGGTGGACATGAGCGAGGCCTCATCCTCGCCAGCCTCCCCTTTGGTCACAGCTAGGATTCCCTCCCCGAGCTTCTTTCCTGTGTCCTCCCCTAATGAATCTGTGCTTCGCATCATTGTCTGTGTCCTGGCCCCAGTCTGGGATGCATTCATTGGTTCTGAGGGGATGTTTGGGGGAGCGAGTTTGCGAGTACACACATGCCCAGGAGTCATCCCCAGGGACTTCACTGGTCTCCAGCAATTAATGATGGGGGTTGTCAGACCCTGACATCTTGGGTAAAGGAGGGGAGAGAAAGCCTGACTAGCTGACAAGAGTGTGGAAGCCTCCTGCCAGCTAACTGTGTCTAAGGAAGGATGAAGTGTGGAAAAGTTGAGCTCCTACCACTAGAAATCCCCAGCCTACTTGCTGGATGCGATTTTGCCTATTGGAAGTTGTCATACTGAAAAAGCAGACAAAACATACATAAATGACGTGCGAGTGCTACAAAGCACTTCTGCAAACATGTACAAATGGAATTTTCATGTATTTATTATTTATTCATTAACTCACACTCACTCACTCACTTATCACTCACCCATAATATTTAGCAAATAAATGGTGATGGGTCAAACGGACATTCTCACAGAACCAGTACATGTTAACCCACGTTATGCATTCACAAAAATAGTCCCTGATAAATTGTAGATCTGAATTTGAAAGTTAGAAAATACATGATTTTAGAAGAAAACACCAAACCTTGGAGTAAGCAAAGATTTCCTAAACAGCACAAAAGTGTCACCTATAAAAAAAGTTAATAAATTGGGTTACATTAAAACTAAGGACTTCAATTCACCCAAGGAGACTATTAAAAGACACAGACTGGGAAAATTTTATACACATATATACACATACATACACATATATTTAATAGATAAAGCATTATATTCAGAATATATAAAGGACTCCTCAAACCAGTAAAAACTACAGACAACCTACTAGAAAAATGGGCAAAGACTCAAGCAGGTACTTCATGAACGAGAATGTTCAAATGACCAATAAACATTTAAAAAGGCACTGAACACTAGTTATCAGGGAAATTCAAATTAGAATGAAAATGTGATGCCACTACACAGTGCAACACACTGGCTAAAATCAAAGACACGGACAATACCAGGTTCTGGTGAGGACGTGGATAAGCAGGAACCCTCCTTCCCTGCTGACGGGAGAATAAACTGGGCAGCCACTTTGGGAAACTGCCGGACGGTATTTTCTAAAGCTGAGCATTCGCATCGCCATCCCAGCAGGCTCACCCTTTGGCGTGTGCACAACAGAAACGTGTGCATGTGCTGCTGAGACACACATACGAAAAGGTTCATGGCAGCAGGATTTGTATTAAGTCCGTGTCGACAATATCCTAAATCCCATTAACAGCAGAACGGAGAAATTAACTGTGGTACATTCATACAATGAGATACCCCACAACCATGAGATTAGACACGCTGCATTACATGGCTTGGGCAAATCTCATACACACAGTCTTAAGGGGAAGAAAGGAGACGTTAAAAGCATGTACTGAATGGTACCATTTATACAGAGTCAGAGTGCCTGGACGTGAGATGAAGGCTGCAGCAGGGGGCTTGTCGGGTTCTGTGTCTTTGTCTGGGTCCTATGGAAACGGATGCTGCCACTTTGTGAAAATTCATTGAGCTGCCTGAACTTTCCAGTAAAATACACTTCCAAATTCTTTAAGTTATGTTTCCTCCCTAATCGACTTGACAAATGATTTTTCTGTTCCTTCCTAGACTTCACAGATTTCCTACCCTATCATGTCTTCAAACTCTGTCCACAATGTTACCGAGAAATCGGCCTCTGCACCCCGAAAAGCAAATTCAAACTCGGAGGCAGAGTCTTGGGAACAAAGGACAAAGCAGCCTTACTGCTTTGCCCGGCAAAGGGAGTCCCAGCCAGCTCATGCCTTAAAGACTGTGAGCCTGTCTTGGGGTTTGGTATCTTAAGGTTTTATAAAAAAAAATTGGATGGAACAGAAAAGGTGATAATCAGGGCATTTTACAGGGGCTACGTCCTCTTAACCTCCATGAATCTTAAGGAGGAACTCGGAGGTCTGTCCACTCTTCTGAGATTATCAGCCTATTACCTCCTTCCTGGAGCACAGCCTCTGTGTTAAAGTTATTCTCAGTAAAGAATGAATCAGCGAGTAGTTTCGCATCAGGGAAGACAGTTTGCTATGTACACCTTTCACAGCAAGTCACTAAGATCCAAATCATATTTCTGTTCTTCTGAGGACAAGAAAGTATACTTACAAGGACTCTAAATGCTGCAGGAGGGGAGGGAGGGCTCACCGCCATCTCTCATCTCTGTCCCTCCTCACTGTTGTGGGACAGAAGGGGGGCGGGTCGGTGGCATGGTGACATGCGGATTGGTAAAAGAATTCCCCAGAGACAAAGTATGACAGTAGAAAAGGAGTTTATTAGGGGTGCACTGCCATAGCCCACAGCGGGCCACACAGACGAGAGGTGCCCGCATGAGCCCCAAGGGCCAGCTGTTGGGGGCTTTTATAAGGTCGGGTCACAGGGTGAAGGAAGAAGGAATCCAACCCAACTTCTCATTTTATGGACAAAGGACTGAGGTGAAGGGACTTGCTCGAAGTCACAGGTTTATTTTGCTGTGGAGCCAGAAGTGGAACCCACGTCTCTGCTTTCCCAGTCCAGAGAGCTCACCAGGCTGGGAAAGAGGCAGTTTACAATTAGCATAGATTTCTGAGGCAGTAAAAAGACTTCCATCTGGCCCCTCTCTAGGCAGAGGAGGGTCCTGAGACGAATGTTTTGGCAGTTAACCCCCCAGTGGTAAACGATGATGACAAGACCAAGCATTTATTGAGCATATAATATACACAGACACTTGTGGACATTGTCACCAATTCTCAAAGAAATTCTGCAGATGATTGTTATTAAGCCATCACAGCATTTCACATATGAGAAAACCAAGGCTTGGGACCTAATTGACTGGATGCAGTCATACAGCCAGGACATGGAGATGCTGAGGTTCAGTGTGGTCCAGTCTGACTACAGAAGCCCTGTGCCTTTCTCCAAAGGAACTGAGTGTCAGAACAGCTCCCATGCAGACACCCAGGACTGGGCACTTCGCTTCCAAGGGGCTCCTGGCCTGAAGAGGAGGTGGCAGGGGAAAGAGCTGCCCCAGTTTGTGACCACACTGTTCTGCCTCTGGGGCGGAGAGAGTGTTCTGGGCAAGTGGAGTGGGGAGTGTGGGGCCAGCCGACGTCCTTCACAGTCCAGCGACCCCATTCCTGGGCTCTCAGACGTCTGCCTCTGATCCTTAAAACACAAAGTACTTTTTCTACTGGGCATGTTTCCCCAACAAACAAACAGCCCTAGGTAATGCCAAATCTCACAACAGCTCAGGCTGGCTTGCTTCAGCCCACCTTACCAGAGTCATAAACCCCACCACCCCTCACAGACCCTAAACCTCTTACCTCACCTACAGCCAGTCAGAGCCTTGTACACAAGCCGGTCAGGCGCCCTGCCACCTGACTTTACAAACGCCTAGGAACCGGCCCTCTGGGCTCAGCAGGCACCTCTCGTCTGTGTGGCCCTCTGTGGTCCATGGCAGTGCACCCCTAATAAACTCCTTTCTACTCCCATACTTTATCTCTGGTAAATTCTTTTACCAACCTGCATGTCACCATGTCACAGCCCCCACACACACACACTGTCCCACAACATTAGTAAGCGGAGTACATGTGATCCGGGCGGCAGAGATGCCCAGAAAATGACAGAATGGATAAATGAAAGAACAAACAAATGAAAGGTCAGATTTCATAAACCATTTCAGACTGTGGTAATCAGAGAATGTAAAAAGAAGTGACAACTGTGCATTTTAGGTGATTTTGAAAAATAAAGGTTTATTTCTAGTGAGCAGGAGAGGGAGGACAGAAACCCATCATCTTTAGCACTTTGGGACTCCAAAGGTCATAATTTGGCCCTGCCAGAGGCTCCTTGGAGGTAGCAAGCATGGACCTCTAATCCACTGAAGGAAATCAGAATATGTCACCCCAAAATATGCTTCTTTGACATAAAAATTATTTTGAGCTGAAGGCGATTAAGAAACAGCAAACAGGAAAAAAAAATCCCCCCTTTCTGCCTAAAAGCAGGATATAAATTCCTCTGCTAGAGCTAGAATCTTATCAGACTGGGATGGCACCAGAGGCATCTGCAAACCAAGCTTCCTCCATCAGTTCCCACCCACATATTTACCTTCCCACAGTTTGCTGCCCTTGGAAGCCTAAAGCTGCTTTCCTCTGTCCTGTCATTTCTCTACAAATGTCTTGTTCCTTGTGGAAGATGCTGTGTAAACCGCAGTCCTGCTTTGAGCTCTTTTTTTAGGTTTCTCTCCTCTGATGTGTGCTACGGGCATTAATAAAGGTTTGATTTCCTTTTGTTCATCTGTCTTTTTTTTTTTTTTTTTTTTTTTGAGTCCCAGCTAAAAACATGAGTGGTGGCAGAGTTTTGCTTTTCTTACACCACCAAAAAGTCTCTATACCATGCAGGTGGCGGTGTCCAGGCAGGTGACACAGGACCAGCTCCTGGCTTGAGGCCGCTGGCTCCAGGATCAGCCCAGATAAGCCCGCCTGGGTCTGTCTTCTGATGATTCCCTGGAGGTAGGGTGGGAATTCAAGGGTATGTGGAAGTAGTTAGCCTTCCTGGGATGGGACTTAATTGCTTCCCAAGGTTCCCAGTATCCTCAGGCCAAACACTCACCTCCATGGGCATCCAGCTGCATCAACATGAACACGTGCCCAGGCAAATCAGCGCCCACCTGAACCTCCTTCCACCCGGAGGGGTCATGGGACTGAGGCTCCTTGTCTGGATTCAGGTTCTAGTTGAGATAACCTGCTGGAGCAGTGACTTTCAAACCTGGTGGTATCTGAGGACTTTTTAAAAAATCAAAAATCAACTGATTAAATAAATCTCGAGTGGAGCCCACTTGGGGATTTTTTTTTTTAAGATACCAGATTCTGTCTGTAAGTTGCAATCAAGGTAGAAAAGCCACTGGGTTTACAATCTAGTGTTTCCCAACTTACCTGATCATAAAAAGCACTTGGTGAACACTTTAGAGACACAGAGCCTCAGGCCTCCCCTATCTGTTTCTATTATAGTAGGATGAAGAAGTTGTCACTGTATCTTTAACAAGCATCCCAAGTGATTCTTTTTTACCCACTGTCTTAATTTACTTATTTATTTTTAATTGAAGTATAGTCAGTTACAATGTGTCAATTGCTGGTGTACAGCACAATTTCCCAGTCACGCACACACATACATATATTCGTTTTCCTATTCATACATGTATTTCATTTCATATACATACATATATTCATATTCTTTTTCATTAAAAGTTATCACAAGACATTGAATATAGTTCCCTGTGCTCTACAGGAGAAATTTGTTTTTTATCTATTTTTATATATAGTGGTTAACACTTGCAAATCTCAGACTCCCAAATTTATCCCTTCCCACCCTCTTTCCCCCGGTAACCATAAGACTGTTTACTATGTCTGAAAGTCTGTTTCTGTTTTGCAGATGAGTTCATTAGTGTCTTCTTTTTTCTTTTTTTAAATTCCACATATGAGTGATATCCTATGGTACTTTTCTTTCTCTTTCTGGCTTACTTCACTTAGAATGATGATCTCTAGGTCCATCCATGTTGCTGCAAATGGCATTATTTTATTCTTTTTTATGGCAGAGAAATATTCCATTGTATATATATACCACAACTTCTTTACCCAGTCATCTGTCAATGAACGTTTAGGTTTCTTCCGTGTCTTATGCTCAAGTCAGCCTCCATCAGGGGAGCACTCCTCATTGATGGGTATTGAGTCCCAGAAGCTCACAGAACAATGCCTGTTTCTCCACCAGACTTTGGCAAGGCTAGGACTTCATGCTTGACATGTGGTTGTCATTCAGCAAATATGTGTTA
Source organism: Camelus ferus (assembly GCF_009834535.1). NCBI lineage: Eukaryota > Metazoa > Chordata > Mammalia > Artiodactyla > Camelidae > Camelus > Camelus ferus. Next base: position 23,380,321 of record NC_045716.1, on the reverse strand, counting down.
AATAAATGACTGACTGACTACTTCACAAATCAAGAAAATTATGGAATGTTCTGAGTCACTGGAGATGAGTCTAATAATAGATGTGCTTCAGACCCTCAGGAGAAGCACGGTCCTGGATATCTCGCATCCATCTGCCGTGCCCTCGTCACTACAGTAGTTGTTTTGCATAGGTAATCACGTTTAATAGCAGCCCTGGCAGCCCATCTTATCATTCCTAACTCACAGGTAAGATAAACAGATTCTTAAGGTCTCAGAGTCAAATGCTGGATTTGCCTCTTTGCCCCACCACCTATTTGCCACATAAACTTGGTCAGATGACAGTCTTTGTGCTTCAGCTTCCATGTCTGTAGAATGGATTTAAGGACCCGTTCCTTGCAGTGATAGTGTGCAGATTAGCGTCAAGTGCATAGAACAAAGTCTAACACTTTGTGGTGCTAATCAAATGGAAGCAATTATTATTAAGAAACTTTCTCAATATCACACACACACACACACACACACACACACACACACACACAGCCGGTAAGGAGCAGAGCTAGAATGTGAACCTGGGACTTCATGTTTCCAAAATCTATAAAGGTCACCCTGCACTCTGGAGGCACTTGCTTTAAGAAGTGGGTCAGTGATGAAGCAGGCACAGCTGAATAAACAAGAGGGGACCAACAACTACAAATAGCAGCCACCCGCGATGGGGTTTTGGACTCTCTGTCCAAGTATGTTTAGTCATGTGGTTATCGCTCTGCCCCTTCAACAGCCCGAGGGGCAATGAGCGATCAGTGAGGGAGCATTTATCTAGGACAGTAGTCTGAACCATCCGAGATTCCATTTTGAAATTCAATACCCTCAATTAAAAACTATATGTGTGTGTGTGTGTGTGTGTGTGTGTGTGTCTTTGATCATCCATACCCAGAAGAACTCTATCTCCAATTGATCAGTTCAGCTGTGTGAGAATGTCAGGACCCAGCTGGGACTCCTTCACCTCCCTCTCCTCCTCCTCTTCCTTCTCCTCTCCTCCTCCTCTCTCCCCTCCTCCTCTTCCTTCTCTTCCTCCTCCTCCCTCTCCTCCTTCTAAGAGTAGACCAGCATATGGAACCCCCCACTAGTATTGACAAGCAATATGGCAAAGTTGTTAAGGGACTGTATCCCAGCACATCCTAACTTTATGACCTCTTGAGAGAGTTACTTAACATTTTTCTGCTTCAGTTTCCTTATCTAGGGCATGCCCTGGTCATTGCCTGATCACCAGCAACTTTAGTCACCCGCTGCCATCCGACTCATATAAAGCATGGACCATGAAGTCATTGCTAATGCCCAGTAACTCGAGGTATTATCTGACAAACATGAACATCTGACAGTGTAGAGGAAAAAATGAGGAGGGATAAAGCAATCGTAAAACCCAAGCACATTGCTCCCTCGAGAAGGGCACCCTGCCCTTGGGTCCACACACACGCAGGCAAACAGACACACACACACGCACACACATGCACACACACACGCTGTGAGCAGCAAAAGGGAAACACACAGACAATACAAAAAAGATTCATCAGACTCAAAGGGGGAGGAAAGAATGAGACAAATTAGTAAGACTGATTATGAATAATATTTTTAGCCCATTCATTCTAAAAGTGTTTGAAGAATATTTTCATCTCATCTTTACAACAATCTTGTGACATACAACTTAAAGTTCCTATTTTAAAGAATAGGACATTTAATGAAATTATGCCATTTATAACAACATGGATGGACCTAGACGGTCATACTAAGTGAAGTAAGTCAGACAGAGAAAGACAAATATCATATGACATCACTTATATGTGGAATCTAAAAAAAATGACACAAATGAACTTACTTACAAAACAGAAAGTAACTCAGACATAGGAAACAAATTTATGGATACCAAAGGGGAAAGCAGGGGAAGGATAAATTAGGAGTTTGTGATTAGCAGATACACACTGCTACATATAAAGTAGATAAACTACAAGGTCCTACTGTACAGCACAGGGAGCTATATTCAATAACTTGCAATAACATATAATGAAAAAGAATGTATATATACATATATATAACTGAGTCACTATGCTGTACACCAGAAACTAACACAACATTGTAAATCAACTATACTTAAATTTAAAAAAAATAGGACATTAAAGTGCAGAAAGTTTAGGTAACTCGCTCAAGGTCATCCAACTAATATGGGTGAAAAGGCTTTACAACTGTGCGGGACTCTAAGCCTAGGTCCTTTCTTTTCTACATGATCCAAGTAAGAGAAGCCAGATTTAAATTTTCGTCCATCCCATCAGGGACTGGGAAAAGAAAAGAGGGAGGCCAAGGGATATGCTTTCTTCTTAGGAAGAAAGGCTTCTGTCTGATTCTGCTGCTAACGAGGCTGTGAAGACTGGACTGAGTCCCTTCTCCATCCTGAGGTGGGAAGCCCCATGAAAAAAGACGGCAGGACCCCCAGGCAGGGCCACTACCCTCCTGCCAGCACCATTTGGTTCCCTGGCCCTGCAGCATTATTTCACTTTTTAAATTCTGAAATGGCTTACTTCTAGGAAAGCGAAACTTACCCCTAAGATTCTATTTGTTCCCTGAGCTAATTCCTCATTGATCCATTTGTAGTGCTTCATTTGCATGGAGCTCACTCCTGATTGGTCCATTTCTAGCAAGCTTGTTCCTAATTAGTCATCTTTGTTATATCTTATTTGCATATGATGTTACAAAATGTTGCAAAGTCTAGACTGGCAGCCTATAAAAGCCTGTGTAAACCTACAGACAGGGTCCAGAGCTTGGAGTGTTAACTCCTCTGGGCTTGCTGGCGTAATAAACTTGAGTTTTCTAACCCTGCAAGTGCTGCTTGGTCTCTCGCCTGGATCCAGGTTGCTGTCACAACTGAGCTGTCACAACTGAGCTGTAACACACTTTGCTGCAACAACCCCATCTGTCTTTTGCCTTCAGCGGGACAGGGTTGGGTAGAGGTTCTCCAGCGCTAGGACGTTTGTGCTCTCTCCACCTCTGCATCCCTGCGTGTAACCATCTCTTCTCCTGCCTACTGGACCAAAATGTTCGGGAGGCTTCTAAACCCTGGGATCTGGTCCTTCTCGTCTTCTTTTTCAGATAGGGGACACTGTGTTATAGAGATTTTGTTTTTCTTTAACCATTGTGACCTGAAATGGGCAGCAGCCAAAATTCTGGTCTCTGAGGATCCTCGTGGTGATTGGGGGATGGCGACAGCAAAACTTAATACTGCTTGTTTTCACATGTTACCATATTTTATATATTGGTTCCTATGGCAAAATGACTGGAATTTGAATTCGGCATGACAGTCTCTGCAAGCTCTGGGCCTTGGGGAAGTAAAGGGGGAGGGAGTGACCTCAGTCAGGAAGTAGGCTCAGCGCTGCCCTCTTCCCCGTTCTGCACGTGAGGGATGCACAGAGGCCCGCTCAGAGCGAGTGGAGGATCCACAGTCGGTCCAGAGGGAGCCAGGCCTTGACTTGGGAAAAGCAGCAGCCGCTTGTGTTTTAAGGAGGGGCTACTATGACAGACTGAGAAATTCTGGGAAATGTACCTACCGTCAGAAGCCACCTGGCTTCCCCTTTCTTTGTGTGGGGAGTTTGTGGGGCCAGACTCACGGGCTAACCCAACCCTGATAGGTGAAGAAACAGAGCTTCTCTGAAGCAAAGAACAGACTTAACACCAACCGCTGAGTGAGCTTCAGAGAAACAAACCAGGAGAAGGATGTGGATGTCAGGGATCGAGGGAAAGTTCTGGAGTCAGGAACCAGAGCGGGGTTGGGTGGAGTCAGGAGGTACAGGTGAAGGCAGGCAGGTGAGTCCAGCCAGGGTGGGGTACTGGGTGCCAGGACATAAAATTCCTTTACATGCAGGGCCAAGGCCCATGGATGGCACAAGTACCCCAGCTTCAGAGCTGGGCTCAGATTCTCCAGGGCTAGGGACAGGCTGGGTGACACCCCACGGCAGGGAGCAGGAAGCAGTTTCCTCGGGGCTGAGAATCCTGCCAGATGCAGCCTCAGGTTCTGCCTGGAGCTCCCTCTGTCCGGGGCTCTCAGGAGTGAGTTTGGGTGAAGAAAGGGTCCTGGTCCCAAGCCTAGAGGGGAGCTAACGTGAGGCGGGAAGCTTGGAGCTCGGCTGTGGTGATGGCGCGGCCAGCAGCCCAGAGGGAGGCAGGTCATTAAACTGGCCGACCGTGAAGCAGAGGGATGGGGAAGACATCTGTCCTTTGCTGAACCCTCACTCCTCCTCTCAACTTATCCCGAAAGACAACACTTCCCAGAAATCCCTGGGCTTCTCTTTACAAATAATGCCATTCATTCATTCATTCACCCATGCATTCATTCATTCATTCTATAATTAGCAACTCAACGAGCAGCTATTACATATCAGGCACTGTGTAAGGATGGATGTGGACCAATGGCTCTGGTGACACGGTGGGAGGTTCATCCAGGACTCAAGGTCATACGAGGTGACCACCTGTGGCACCAGCAAGTGCTCTGCAAACATTTAGGTGTGTGCTGAGGGGCCAGGGAAAGAGGAATTCTCCACACACCTGGGCTCAAGGGTGATTGAGATCTTCCAAAGGCCACACCTAGTAGCACATTGTGTTTGAAGGGCAGCTCTGAAACAGTGACTTCAGGTTCATGTTATGTTGATTAGAGGAAATTGCTGGTGTTAAGGACTCAGGGAATCCCTGTTCTTCTGTCCCCAGGAAAGGGAAGCCCATGGCAAGGAGACTCTCACGGTTCCGACCATGATGGAGGAAAGGCGTACCTGGGCAGATGCTCAGAGGATGCTCACCTTCTGCCATCCATAACTGCCATCACGGCTCAGGGGACCCAGGCTTGTCACCATGCCACCCTGGGACCTCCTCCAAAGAGAAAGCAACTCTGGTTCAAAACAGGCATCTTAGCACATCAGCCTTTCCCTTCCTCTCTCAGAGCCTGGTCCAGGGAGTGACCCTAAACTGAATGAGTCCCTTACTTCACCTACACTAACCCAAGCCCCTTCCTATTTTTAGGGGTGCTGGAGATACCTTCTGTCTACCCCCAGAGCCATCTGAAACATTCAGCAGCTTTATTCCTACTTAAGAGGAGTTATCTTAGCAAATATTAAGGTTTTACCCAAAAGGCAAGGCTTTCTCTGGCTTCTCACATCACCACTCACGGAAAGCTTCCCCAAGACTGTGAGTGCCCCGAGCCCTCACCCAGGGAGGCTGAGCTCCGCTCTCCACCTTTAATCTCTCTCCTGCCGGGGCTCAATTTCCTCTGTAGGCGTCAGGAGGAGGGGGAGGTTCAGACAAAGGTGAACGGAGGATTTCTGTGTGGAATTCCTCTTCACGCTGGTGGGTGCGTTGCTGTTGGATCCTGGGTGCGTTATTTCACCTCTCGTGGCCTCAAACTCCTCAGTTGTCTCTTGAAGACCCTGGAATGAGTGAGGGTTTCTGAGCCATTAAACTAGTGTCTCTGAGTTCGGCTGTGTTCCTCACCCTGGGGAGTTCCGGCTCTGTTGAGTGGAAGTGGTCTTCATATTGGGATGGCTCCTAGCATGAGACATGACTGGCATGTATTAAGGACGTCATGAATGTTTGTTGAATGAATGAGGATACAAATATTACCACAGGAGCACAGTAAGTCCCCACAGTAAGTGTTGTTTTGAACAGGTGCAGCTCTGATGCTCAGAAAGCCCCCAAAAGACAGGGAGCCAGAGAGAGGAAGAAAACCCTCAGGAGCTGGGTCTGGAGTTGGAAGTGGGCAAGAGGTTGGGGACGATTCATCCCTGAGGGCCCCACGGGGTGGGCCTGGGGTGATGGTGGTTAGAAAAGCTCCCAGGTTTTCAGGTGCGGGTGGTACACAGTCGGGTTAGGAAAGGAGGAAGGGCCACAGCCAGGAGGCTGGGTGGAGTGGAGGGAAAAGGTTATCCCAGAAATGGAATTAGCTTTTGAAAAGTCTCTGAAGTAGGAGAGGGGTGAAGGTGTGGTTGGTGAAAGCAAAGCAGGTTTACCCAGATTAACAAGCAGTCGGGGAAGGGTGGGGTTGGGGGGTGATAATTAAGTAATTCCGAATGTACGTCGTTCCGCGGAGTTAGGAGAAAGATGGGGGACTTGGGTGTAAGGGGCTAGGATGTCGCACACCAGGAGTCTATAATCAGTCAGTTCTGTTATCCCATAGCATCTACCTGACAACTCATGCCCAGCTCGGCTCCTCTGCATCCCTTCCCTTCCCACTAGCTCACATGCCCAAACGTATTCTATCCCACAGGACACAAAGAATGACCATCTCAAGGAAAAAGAGCAGAAAGGTAGCAAGACCACCGAAGGACTCAGCTCTCCCTCCGGGGTGAACCCTTTAAACCCCCCAGGAAACAAGCCTGTGGCTCACCCCTCCCCCAAAGCAAGCTCTACACCTGCGTCTAAGGGGAAGGGTGGCAGTGGGAACTGGGCCCAGATGACATCATTGTCAGACAGCCGGTGCCAAAAAATATCAAGTGGGTGGTTTTCATCACAAAAGCTGAGCCAACGGGTAATTGAGGGGAGTGGGGTGAATCATGTCTGACAGGTAAGGAATGAAAACAGAGGGGCCCAGGGTGATTGCATTTCCTTGAGGCAGGGCTCATTCATTGTATAAAAAGCCAGCTGGCCGTGGACTTCACATCAGACCGGAGCAGCTAGACAACCCGTTCTCTGTGTACCAGGTGAGTCTCTGATTGGAATCAATTTGAAATTCTTCGTGTTTTCAGTTTTGGGAAAATGGACAAATACGCGTAAGAGGGCTGAAGCAGGGTATTAATTGGAGGGAGAGGATACAGGGGTAGCCTTATTTTAAATTTAACATGGTTTGGGTTTGAAAGGAGCTTAGAGCTGGTGAAGTTGGTGACCTCAGTGGACAGCTGTGGAACTGGGGGTCGGGGAAGGGGACAGACCTGTGCGAGTTCCCACAGTAAGTGAGTAGCAGAGTTGCAACTAGACCCCGGGCCCAGGGCACACTCAGCAACACCACTGTTCTCTCGGCTTATGATGCTTATAAAATTTTTAATTCATAAGATGGACTTTTCTGAATATTTATTATATTTAAAGCTCTCTGCTAGGCATGGTAGGCACCTTAGATGGTTACAGAACTTACTGAATAAACTTACAACCTAGCAGGGCAAGCTAATGCATGAACACACACAGATGAAATGCAAGGTGGACAGTGACTGGTGAGAGAGAGGGGGGCAGGGAAGGGCGGGGGCAGTTTGGGGAGCTCCCAGGGACCGCGCACATTGCGAGCTATGGTGGAAGGCTATTCGGACAAGCAGAGGTGGGAAGGAAAGCATTTTGGAGAGGACTGTGTGAACAAAGGCCAGAGTGAAGTCGTAGGAGCTTAGATTCAAACAGAGGCATCCTGTAAGGGTGTGTACAAGGCAGTTGTCTCTACAATATCACTTTCCAAAAGACTTAATATGTGTTCTTGGGTCCTTGTCAGTGAGGGATGTGACAGGTCTGGGGATAGGAGAGAGCCAAGGAACCAACCCCACTGAAATGGAGCAGAACGAATTGCCTTTAAGTTCCTCCTCTTGAAAGACCCAGAAATATCAAGGCATATTTTACTCTCATGTAGTGGGAAACAGCTAGGGGAGAGGAGAGACCATCTTATCTAAATGGGCCTGAAATGAAATCTATCTGGCATTTAACTTGGTTTCTTCTCTGTTGGATCAAATCACTGAGTCAGCTTTTCTGTCTCCAGGTCCAGCCTCCTTGGAAGCATGAGTTCCCACCAGCAGAAGCAGCCCTGCATCCCACCCCCCCAGCTTCAGCAGCAGCAGGTGAAGCAGCCCTGCCAGCCTCCACCCCAGGAACCATGTGTCCCCAAAACCAAGGAGCCATGCCACCCCACGGTTCCGGAGCCCTGCCATCCCAAGGTTCCGGAGCCCTGCCAACCCATAGCTCCGGGGCCCTGCCACCCCATAACTCCAGAGCCATGTCCCCCAACGGTCATTCCGGGGCCAGCTCAGCAGAAGACCAAGCAGAAGTAACGTGGTCCACAGCCAAGCCCTTGAGGAGCCGACCACCTGACACATCGTCCCTCCTCCCATCCTGCTTATGCGTCCCATTCGCAATTAGCCTGCTGTCACCCTGAGTCATAACCTTTCCCTCTTTGTGCCCTTTAACTCAGTCTGGAGGGCTCCTGAGCCTCTGGATAAGGCTGCAAGTCTCACTGGCTGAGCTAGCGTTGTGGCTGCTCAGGGCTCATCTAAGGAGGGATGTTGGGGTTGGGGGAGTCAAGTGAATCTTCCCTGCTCCGCCCTCATTAAATCACTTTTAACTCATACCTGGCTGTGTGTGTCATTGGCCAACTCAGCTTTCTTTGTGGTTCTTTCACGTGAAGCAGGAACTGCGCACAGCGAGGGCTGTAGTCAGAAAGCGCCTGACCTGGGAACTGGGAACGTGTGTGTGTGCGTGTGTGTGTGTGCAAGCTGTGCTCACAGGGCATCGCTGGGCTGGCAATGGGACAGCAGGCAAGGCCATCAGAGCCTGTTACCTCGGGCAGCCTGAGCCAGAGCGGGGCTTTCTTTTTGCCCTTGAGTAAATTATTCTTATCTGGGTATAGATGGTGTCTGCTTCATGCCACCTCTGACTCTGAGCCTTTGCCCCCAAATCACCTTTATTCTGTTCAGTTTATTTCTTTATTATTATTACAAAGAAATAGAGCTTGAACATGTTCCAATATGATTATCTGTTCTTCTCTCATCCTTCCTGATGCCCCAGCCAAGGACTTAAACACTCACACACACACATCCACGTCTACACATACCCACCTACCCCCTCCTACACACACACACACACAGATCTCCAAATCACACAACACATAGACACACACACACTGTCTTAATCAACCAAGTCTTTTTTTTTTTTTTCCTCTCTCTCTTTCTTTCTTTCTTTCTTTCACTGAATCCCCAATGTGAAGACTCCAACGCGGTAGCAGGAATGGAATAGCATCTACAGTGTCTGCCCTAGAAGGAGCCTGAGAGAAGCGATCTTCACCCTCTTTCCCATATAAACATACATTCACAGCAAATACACAGACACAAAAGCACACACGCACTTATTCTCTCTCTCTCCCTCCGTTTCTCTCCGCACACACATACGGGGTACCTCTTGGAGCAGAACATAAAAGCAAATGTAACAAACAAAAAAGAAAACTTTAGGTAGATAACAGAAGGAAAAGAGATTAATATTGATGAGACCAAAAAAAATCAGCATGAAGCTGAGGGAGAGCAGGTCATTAAGATATAAAATGCAACCTAAATGTCCATCGACAGATGAAAAGATAGAGAAGATGTATGTATACGATGGAATGTTACTCAGCCATACTAAGAATGAAATCTTGCCATTTGCAACAACATGGATGGACATAGAGGGCATTATGCAAAGTGAGATACGTCAGACAGAGAAAGCACAAATACCATGTGGTTTCACTTATATGTGGAATCTGAAAGAAAAAAAAAAGCAGAAACAAAACAAACAGAAGAAAACAGAACCAGATTCCTAAATACAGAGAACAAGCTGGTGGTCACCAGAGGGGAGGGTTTGGGGGATGGGCAAAATAGGTGAAGGGAATTAAAAGATACAAACTGCCAGGTATAAAATAAATAAATCACAGGGATGGAATGAACAGCAGGGCGAATCTAGCCGGTAATATTGCAACAACTCCTCATGGTGACGGTGGTGACTAGACTTACTGTAGTGATCAATTTGTAACATACACACAAAAGCTGAATCGCTGTACACCTGAAGCTAACACTGCATGTCAACTGTACTTCAATCAAAAAAAGTCAACCGAGTCCCCCGAAAATTTTTAAACATTTTCTAAACCATAAATTGAAGTTATATTTATTTTTAACACTTATTTTACATGTTTAGAAAAACTGAAGCACACGAAGATATTGATGAGCTAGAGGAAACATTTTTCGCCAGAAACTTCCTAAAACCCTGCAGCAGTTTCTGGGCCAGCAGCCCAAAAACAGGGGAAAGAAGGTGTAGTTAAACATCTTTTTTCTTTAATGATCTCACACATAAACCCCCACAGAATTCGAAATCTTTGGGGGAACCCCCGCCCCCCAGAGCACCACTCCATCCACGCCGCTGACAACCAACGATTCCAGTCTTGTCCACTGACTTTGAACCTACGACCACTGAGGGTTAAATAGGTTACCTGGCGGAGAAGGAGTTCTCCCAGTCTCAGTGCCTCCTCTTCCTCCTGCCCCTTTCCTCTTTGTAGGCACGACGCCACCCACCCAGCCCAAGGACGCCAGACGGCACTAGAAGGCAGGCTGTGCTTTTGCGTGAGGAACTTGGGGCACAGACTAGACCCAGGTCGGTTAATTGCAGGTTCACAGCCCGGGTGCAGCTCTCACCTGTGCAGATAAAGAAATGCACATCTGGCTCTCTTCCTGGGTGTATCTTGGTTTCCTGACGTTCCCCTGTACTAGCAGCTCCACGAGTGCTGAAGGAAAAAGAGGGCTGGTTTAGATGAGGGCTGTGTGATAAGGGAGTTCCCACTGGAGTGCCGGCTGTTTCCTCCCATTTTTGACTCAGAAGAGCCTCTTTCCTGAAAGTCTATGGCAGCCACTTTGCCAGCAGCTCCCAGCGGCTCCCTACATAATGCACTGGATTCTCTGCATTGTTGCCCTTCCCAGTCTCGTTTCACCTTTCGTCTCTTTTCTGCTGTATGTTCAACACTCTTCCGTTCTGGTCACGCCCATACCTCTGCAGAGACAAGTGCCTGCCAAATGGGAGGAGCTTATTTGATGTCTGCTGAGATGCTGAGCGGGCTCTACCCTCATCAGGGGATGATGCTGTGGATTTGAAGGGAATATTCTGAACCTCACTCTGTGGACACTCAGTTGCCACTGTCATTCTAACTGCCAGGTGCAGCAGGGCCCCCAGTTCTGAGCCTCTGCCCCACGTAGCAGCGTGGCTGCCCAGTCCTTTTGGGAATTTCAGACGGCTTGTGTGTTAGTTGGGAAATAACAGCCCAGCCGTCCCACTTCCCTATGACTGGGGCTGCCCGACCCTATAAAAGGCTATTCTTCATAACTGCCACCCTTTTGAAATTTTAAACTCAATCTGTGTTGGATGATCGGGTGAGTTGGAATTCTTGATATTCAAGTCTTTTTCTTTTCCACCAAGAAAACCCACGACAGATGTCAGGTTATGTTCTCCCAGCACAGTATCGGATCACTTTCTAAAGCACTTTAGTTTCACTGTGTGCCATAGTGATACATCCTTCTGAACACAACTTAGAATTTGAATCCTGGGGTTATTTATTGCATTCAATCGACATTTGCTGTTCCACAGTCCGGAGCCCAAATGCCTACATATAAATTTAAACAGCCACATCTGGTTAGTGGCTCCTCTACTGAGCAGCCTAGTTTCAGAGTTACTTCCAGAGCCTTCAAAAATGGGCCTTAGATCAATTCTGAGTTTCCTATGCTGACCTATCACATGATTTCTCTGACCTAAGCACTGGTTTCCATCACTGGGCAGTTGTGTTTCTCTTTCTGCAACTCAGATAGAGTATATGTTTCATGGCACGTCCCAGCCTGGATCCCCCTAGAACAGAGTCTACAGCAAAGTCACATGCAACTAATTCCTTCTTTGCAAATGTAATCCTAGGGAGAAAGAAGAAAGGATCAAGGAGGGATGAAAGCAGGCAAAAGGAACGACAATCTGTTACAATGAATATGTTACAGAGTAGACAACCACCAAGGGCATTTTTGTGAATAGTAATTTTTTGATTTGCATTTGCCTGATAATTAATGATGTTGAGTGTCTTTTCACAGACCTGTTGGCCATTTGTATGTCTTCTTCAGAGAAATGTCTGTTCAAGCCCTTTGCTTACTTTTTAATTGGGTTATTTTTTGGCTGTTGAATTGTAGGAGCTCCTTATATGTTTAGGAAATTAACCCATTATCAGATATATGGTTTCTATTCTGTAGGCTGCCTTTTCACTCTGTTGATTGCTTTCTTTGCTGTGCAGAAGCTTTTTAGTTTGGTGTAGCCTTGCATGATGACTTTTGCTTTTGTTGCCTGTGCTTTTGGTTTCATATCCATGAAATCATTGTCAATACCAGTGTCACAAATGTTTCCTTCTATGTTTTTTATAGGAGTTTTATAGTTTCAGGTCTCATGTAAGTCTTTAATCAATTTTGAGTTGATTTTTATAAATGGTAAAAGGTAGATGTCCAATTTTATTTTAATTTTTTTTGCATGTGGATAACCAGTTTTCCCAAAGCTGTTTGTTGATGAGACTATTTTTTCTACGTATGTGTTCTTAGCATGCTGGTCAAAGATCAGTTGACTGTATATGTATGGATTTATTTCTGGACTCTCTATTTTGTTCCATTGGTTTGTACATCTGTCTTTATGCCAGTGCCATACTGTTTTCATTATTGTTGCTTTGTAACATAGTTTGGAATCAGGAGGTGTGATGCCTTCACCTTTGTTCTTCTTTCTCAAGATCATTTTGGCAATCCTGGCTCCTTTGTGGTTCTATATGCTTATTATTAAAAGAACAAAGGATATATATTGATAAGGTTATGGAGAAATTGGAACCCTCGTACACTGTTGGGGGGGAAATGAGCAGCTGTTTAAAAGTATGGAGATTCCTCAAAAAAATAAATACAACTACCATATGATCCAGCCTTCCCGTTTGTGGGTATTTATCCCAAAGACTTTAGATCCGCATCTCTAGGAGACAGTGGCACTCCCATGTCCATTGCAGCACTATTCATAGTAGCAAGATATGGAAACAACACAAGTGTCCGTTAGCAGATTAATGGACAAAGAAAATACAGAATCTAAACAAAATGGCATACTATTTGGCCTTTAAAATGAAGGAAATCTTGCCATTTGCAACAATATGGGTGAAACTGGAGAACATTATGCTAAGTGAAATAAGCCAGTCACATGAGGACAAATACTGTATGACTCCATTTATAGAAGGCATATAAAAGAGTCAAACTCATAGAAGCAGACAACGCAATGGTGGTTTTCATGGGTGTGGGTGGGGGAAATGGAAAGTCGTTAGTCAATGGATATAAAGTTACAGTTATGCTAGAGCAATAAATTCTACAAATTAGCTGTGCAACATTATGCCTATAGTTAACAATATGGTTAGTGTATTTAAAATTTAGGAGAACAGGTAAGTGTTCTCACCACGAGAGGGAGAGAGAGAGAGAAGGAGATGCTGGGAGCTATTGGGTATGTTTATCTTTTTATTATGGAGATGATGTCATGGGTGTTTGCATATGTCCAAGCTCACCTAATTATACATATTAAATATGAAAAAAATGGATTTCAGAAAGATTTCCTCTGCAGATGAATGAGGGAAGCATTATCTGTCAACTCACATACTCCAGTGGTGAGGCGTGGCTGTCAAGCATTAACTATCCGAGTCTGCATATCTACAAATAAACTCAAAATTTCCACAGACACCCTCATGCTGTTGCATCCTGGAACCGAGGATCAAGGAAGGAAAGGCAGAGTCCAAGGGATTGTGTGGGAATTCCATATAATCGTGGCTGGCAAAAGAGCAAGACCAGGAGACTTGGAGAGGGTTTAGAGCACCAACAACCACCCATAGACAGGCCCCAAGCAAGGTCCAGGCCATTGATGTGGGAAGAGTAGCAGCCTCCTGCCACCTGGAAAGGGGTCCAGCAGAAAAGATCAAGATACCTCTGGAGGTGGGCGTCTCCATCAGAAGCGATGTGACTCGCGTCCTAAGAGTCAGTTTCTGCAGTGCACGCAGCGCTGGTGAAGAAACCAAGCTTCTCCGAAGGACAGAAAGAGGCTCAGCACCCAGCCAGTGCGTGTGCTCGTCCAGACTGGAGCAGCGGCGCTGGGGTAAACCAGAAGTTCTGGTGGCTGAAGAGAGTATTTTGTTAGGGTGAATAAACAAAGGTTAAGACAGAGCAAAGGAGAGCCCACCAAAGAAGGGAGACAGGCAGTGAGAAAGAGATTTCTTCTGGAACACAGGTCCATAGTCAGTTTAGGACACAAGAAAGACACGGATTCATACAGAGGAGCAGGAAGCAGGTTTCTCTGGAGATTAGAATCCCCGGAGGAGCAGCAGGACCGGGGGTCGAACATCCCTGTGTCAGGGGCCTTGAGAGGTAGTTTCAAGAAAGGGAGGGACCCTGACCAACCTGAGAGGACAGCCAATGTGATGCTGGAAGCTAGAGCTTAGGTGTGACAGTGGCACTGGCCCCACCCCAGAGGGATGTGGCTGGTCAAACAGTAGCAGGGAGGGAAGAAGATGGGTGGGGAAGGGAGCAGGGGAAGAGCATGACGAACCTTCACCTTCTCAGCTCAGACTGTGAAGCCTGTCATGAGATAGTGAATCATTTCCAAGAAGTCACTTTATGGTTGTCAAAGCCGTTTATGGACATCTTTCTAAAATAATGCTATTCTTCTCTCTCTCTCCCCACTTCCTTCCTTCCTTATTTCCTTCCTTCATTTCTTCCTTCTTTCCCTCCCTTCCTCTTTCCCTCCTTCCTTCATCCTTTCCTTTCGCCCTCCCCTGTCTGCATCTATACATCTAGCAGGGAAAATGATCATTGCTCATTACCTGAGCATCTAATAGACATTGCGTGAGGTTACAGGGCAACCAGGGCTTTGGAGAACTGGTGCAAGGGGATCCTGGTGGTGACTGTGCCTGGGATTCGGGTTCATGGGAGGAAACAGAGGTAGAGCAGTGGGAAGGGAGGAGCTGTTCACATTCCTGAGTTCTAAGGGTGTTTAGGATTTCCCAGGGGCCACACCTAATAAGAGACTGTGCATTGAGGTCAGTTTTGGGTTGGTGACCTCTGTTTCATCTTATCCTAATCAGAGGATGTGACTGGAGTGTGAACTCAGAGAAGGAGAGCTTTCTTGTTCTTTGTCACTCACAGAGAAGAGAGATTCCATGAGAAGCAGGATCATTCAGGGCTGTGCCATCATGTTGGACAGATGCAGCCAATCCTGCCTGTCCTCCCCAGTAGCATCTGCTCGCTGTGGCGAACATCGCACATCAAGGGTCTCTCCAGAGTGATGCGCTTCCAAAGGAGGCAGCTGGTCCTCTCCTTTCCTCTTCCAGGCCTGAGTCCACTGAGAGATGGGGTATCAGCGACTCACATATTGCCTCCATCCCCGGGGCCTCCAGTAGGACCAGTAATACCTAGTGTTCATCTCCTCACCCACTGAGGAAACAAAAATGCTCAACACACTTACTTGGAGCTAAACATTAGGGTCCTGTCCAAGAAGCATGGTTATTTCTGGTCCCAGAAGCCTGGAACTTCTCCCTGAGTTAACTCATTGCCACCCAAGAATCCTGTTGCCCGTAGCAACCACACCACAAAGGGTAGACAGTGAGGACAGACCCAAATGACATCATTGTCAAACAATAAATAGCAAAAAAAAAAAACAAAAACCAGTTAAGCCAGAGGTTTTCATTACAAAAGCTGGAATGAAGATAGATTAGCCGCCCCCAAATCCCGCTTCCTCTTATTCTGCATAAAACGCCAGCTGGCCAGAGACGCCTAACCAGACCCGAGAGGCCAGACAGCTCGAACTGCTCTGCATACCAGGTGAGACTCCCCACTGGGATTTTCTTAATATTTGCCCAAGGGCGTTTTATTTTGGTTGGGATCTCTTTGCCATGCTGCGGTATATTTATTTCAAATGCGAAGTAATTTGTGTTTAAGGTGACGACAGCTCTTTCTGACTTCTCACTTTAGATTACAGCTGTGGGACTTGGGGTCAGAAAAGGGGAGTGGTTTCTGTTGATCATCTTTTCAGTTAGCAGGAGGATACAGACTACAGCCCATGTCCAGGGCACTTTCGGTGACACTTTAATACCCTCTCTAATTAATATTGAGAATATGCAATGTTGAAGGCACTGCATTGGCAATGCAGATTCAAAAGATATGTTTTTCTTTACTCCAGGAACCTACAATCCATCAGAGAACATGATACATAGGTGAAATGTGCAAACATGCTACATGTAAAGTAATTAGTGGAGAGGGCGAGGCAGGTACTGTGCTGTGACAAGATGAGAAAATGACTTAGAATCTGGCAGAGAGCCTCTGGGAGGAGAGCCATGAGGGGTGAGCATGTGTGGACAAGCAGTAACAAAATGGAAAGCCTTCCAGAAAGTGTGCACAGAGAAGACGATGTGAACAGAGGCTCTTAGGTGGAAGCACATGGGCTCAGGGGTTTTCCTGCGGGAGCTGAGGCACTCTGCATGGTGGACATCAGAGGGTAGACTCCAGGATTTGAACCTGATCCCCCTTTCAAATGATTGAAAACCTGGGACTTGGACCAATCCTAGCAGCCTGGTGTGATGTTGCTAATGTAGGTCTTCAGAGTCACCAGGAGGAGAGGAAGCACAGGGAGAGAGGCTCCCCGCCCCTGGAGCAGAATAAGGCAGCGTGCCGCTCCTCCTCTTGAAAGTGGACAGGAACCCCCCAAGTTTCCTTTGATCTCAAATTCAGGGAAACAAAAATAAAGAGAAGAGAAGCTCTTATTTCTGAAGGTGCATGAAACAAGACATTTGTCATTAGACTTGGCTTCCTCCTTGTTTTACCAAAACACTGAGTCAGCTTTTCTGTCTCCAGGTCCAGCCTCCTTGGAAGCATGAGTTCCTACCAGCAGAAGCAGCCCTGCAACCCACCCCCTCAGCCTCAGGAGCAGCAGGTGAAGCAGCCCTGCCAGCCGCCTCCTCCTCAAGAACCATTTGTCCCCATAACCGAGGAGCCATGCCGCCCCAAAGCTCCACAGCCGGGCAGCACCAAGGTTCCAGAGCCAAGCCATCTCACCATAGTTGAGCCATATGACACCAAAAATCCTAAGCCAGTCTACCCCACGGTTCCTCAGCCTGGAAAACCCGATGTAGCAGAGCCATGCCCCCCACCAGTCATTCCAGACACAACCCAGAAGAAGACCGGCCAGAAGTAACGTGGTCCACATCCTTGCTCTTCAGGAGCCCCCGCCAGATGCCGAATACCTTCTTCCCTTCTGATTCTGTGTCTTCATTGTGTAGACCTTGTCTTCAGTATTTTCTCACCCTCAGTCACAGCCTCTCTCTTACCTGCATCCTAAAGATATGTGCTATAAGGTTTTCCTTACACACTCTGAAGAGACCTCTGAGCTCTGAATTATGCAGAAGACCTTAGCAGCTTTGCTGGTCCTCAGTTGCTCAGGGTTCATCTGAAGGGGGAACCTGGATGGAAAGAAATGTATGTCTCCTTTTCTGCCACTATTAAAACACTGTTAAGCACACTCCTGGCTGTTTGTGTCATTGGGTGACTGTGCCCCATCCCCTGCTATCCCTTCATGAGTGGGACCTGGAGACAGAGAGGAGTTGGTATAGATGTCCTCTGTCTCCTGCTGGTACCCTGTGCTTCCATCAGCGTGTGATTGCATCTAGGGCCTCCCCTGGAACGCCAGCAGCTGTTGTGCAGTAGAGGCCAGAGCCTGTCACTTTGGGCAGCCATGCCTGGAGCAGGGCTCTTCTCTGGCCCTGGACTCAGTTATGCCTGCTCCAAGCCACCTCTCATCCTGAGAACCCTGTCCCCAAGGCTCCTGTTATTCAACAACAACATCAAAAAAAAAAAAAAAAAAAAAAAACGCGAAAACATCACTCCTACATACTTGAACCCGTTATTCTGGTTTTATTCTCTCATTTTTACCTTACAGATACCCAACACATAGAGACACCCGCACACAAGGAGACATATCCATTGTAAACAGGCACACACTCATGATTTGACCCATGGGCCTCATATAATTAACACTTCTACTCAAGTCCTTCCTAGCCTTCCCACTTCTAACCACAAAGAGCAGTGATCATCAGAGGGGTCCTAGTGTCCTGAAGTGACGCTTCTATTTTGACGCACTTAGTCAAGGCTCCCTGACCCGCGTTCTTGATACATACACACGCCCGAGGCTATAAGTTAGGGCCCAGTTGTCTCCTTTGTGTTTCTTTCTCCTGGTGCTTCCAAAGCTTTAGGAAGGGTGCTGATTGTGGCATGCTACCTTGTCTGCTGAGCCATTTCTCCAGCCTTTCATAAAGTTCCTCCTTGGGCATTCTACCCGAACACTGGCCATTTGGATGTTCACTTTCCATTAGGGCTGAAGCTTCACAAATGAGTTCCAGGAATTAAGGGACATTTCATTTGTAATGTTATCCAAGGCCAAATTCAGAGTTGTACAGGGTTCTGTAACAGTTGCCGGAAGCAGCAGCATCCTTCTGGCCTGACTACTCACAGCTATTGTTTGTCGCAGGAGAGATATTTTGTCCAGTGTCTTAGATGGATTGTGCCTCTACCCATCTGGCAAAACTGGGGTTGACAGTGAGTGCAGCTGCATTGTCTGCTGTTTGAACTAGTTCTCTCGTCCTGTACCTAGGTAACCTTGCCCTGAGTGAATGAGAATGGGCTGAGGGGAAGGCACTTGCCAGACTGGTATTGCTCTTGGCAATCTGGACCAGCACAGCAGCTGAACTTAATATCCCTTTCCAAAGGCGAAAAAGTTTAGGTTCAAATCAGTGGCAGAAGGACAGAAGGAGAAATAGTAGCAGAGGACAGAAGACTGAATAAATATATTATGCAAAGAGGAAAATCCAACATTACCTTGCTTCCTTGAGAGAGGCTCAGACCAAAAAAAAAAAAAAAAACAGGTGATTTTCTCTTAGCAAGTATACCAGATGCTCGAGAGGGTACGACCATGTGTTAGCTGAGACTACCCCTGCTTTTGGAACTTTATAAAATTAAACAGAATTTTTAAAACCTGAGTGGCATCATCTGGAAGATATTTTGACTACACAGTATGATGGTGAGCTGTACCAATTATTAACGACCGAGCAGAACTGTAGTAATGTGCCAGTGTTTTCTGACGCTTGTTTTCCAGGATACACGTACTGCCAAAGATATTATTGGGGGTGGAATTACCAGGAACTACTCCTATGGGGCCATCTAACAATGTAGCATATAATTCCCTGCAGACTGATCACTACATAACTATAAATCTTGATGACTGAATGCTTAGAGATTTCAGTTATGTTGGACTATTATGTTCAGTTGTAATGGACAACATGTAGCAGTATAAATATCATCTTTTTTGTTATGGATGCAAAGCAAATAAACAGAATAGGAAAAGATGATGGGTTTGATGGGATTAAAGACATAGGCATATCATGGTGGATCTAAATTACGCTGAGGAGTGGTCCCGCCTTGAGAGGAGAGCGCCTATGCAAGTCCTCATGGAATACTCAGGAGATACCACGTCTAGGTGTGACTGCTACTTGTCTAACCCCATAACTACCATATGGGTCCTCACGTACTGGGTACAAAACACGTGTTCTAACCGTACTCAAATAATTAGTACACAATGGCAACTGAAATAGTCTATAGGGGCCATTTGTGATGACACTGCTTTAGACACCTGGTCTGAGGTGCTGTAGTGATGGCTGTTCCGGGATGGTCAAGGCAAGTGGTAATCCTGGTCTAAAGCCCTTCCTTACTGACAGCGGCAATGACAGTGCTGGGAACCCCGCTTGTCTAACTGGCAGAATGTGATGCTAGGTTGACACTGTAATCCTTCCATCTCTGGAGCAGAGCTGGTGACTGTTCCAGAGGTTTTGAGTGTCCCCTCTTCCTCTTCCTCGTCTCATTTTCCTCTTCCTCTTCCTTTCCCATTTATGAAACCACAATCTTGAAAGCTTCCTGATTATTGGGCCAAGACAAGGGAGGAGGCTTTAATAACATCACTTTAAAGGTTTAATTTATAACAGTTAATCAGCCCTACTGGCTGCACGAAGACTTTGACAAGATATGAAAGGCTTAGTCACTCAATGTATTGGCATCATGTCAATGAATCAAACTGCACAGTTAAGAGATATAGACTGGGGAGTGAGAGGACGACATGGCAGATTGTGGGAGCTGAAGGAGAAGATGGAGAATAAACATGAAAATAAATTTTAAAAATTACTGTCTTTTAAAGACCGAAGCATGTTTGGAAAGAGTAGAAGATAGTAAATATATAAGATCAGCCCTAACTTCATCTTTCACCGAGATTCCAAAACTTCAGTGCTCTGATCCTCTCTCCCCTCCCCCAAACTACTCACAATCACTTATGTGTGATGCTGTGAGTCTTAAATGATATCTTACATTTATTTTTGGTTTCATGCAATTTAAACCTGGTTTTTACTTATGAATAAAAAGGATTTACTTCCTGATAAAGGAATTTCAAGCACATAACTGCAGTTTAGGGGAGTGTTGGGGTCAGATGAGATGCAACATCCAGATTCCATTAAAAGTGTGTCCCCACGTTCCACAGTCACATAAAGCCAGCATTTTAGCTTTATTCCTAAACCAGACAGGGCCCATGAAGAAAAGCTTCAGTGCCCAAGGGGACAGTAGAGAAAAGAGGATAGGTCAGGTCAAGGGCTGAATGGAGGAACTGTAGAAGAAATTTTGCAAGGTGAATCTCTGAAAAGGCAGAAATAAAATCTTTCTCCAGGGTTGGAGAACATACTAGGGCATTGTTTCCTGAACTTTAGTTATTGCAAAAAGGCCCATTATATTTGTCATAATTGCTCATCACCTGTATCATGTAATCTTAATATTTTTTACTTTAAATTCACTTGATACTAACTTTTGCCATTTTTAATTTAATTGCCCATAAGCAATCATGGGCATGAAATGGTAGGTGAAATGTTTAAATTATATATACATAGAGAGAGACAGAAACAGAGACAGAGAGAGACAGAGACAGAGAGAATGTGAATGCTGGCAAGTCCAAAATCTGCAGAGCTAAAATCCTGCTGGGAAGCCATCATGCAGGGCAATTATTTCTTCCAAGGGGAAAGCCAGCCTTTTGTTCTACCCAGGCCTTCAACTGATAGGATGATGTGTATCCACCTTACAGAAAGCAACCTCCTTTACTCAGTCTACTGATTTCAATATTAACCTCATCCAAAACATCCTTAGATAAATCCCGAGAATAATGTTTGACCAAATATCTGGGCAACATGTGCCGGTCAAGTTGACCCACATGTTAACCATCAAAACTTCCTGCCAGCACACCCACAAATTTTATGAAGAAAGTGAAATAAGAAAGAGGTTTATTTGACTTATATTCCTCTGTGACCATTACGGAAAATCCTGAATATAAATTAAAATTATTAAAAATTATTCTTAATGTTTAAGATGTTGTAAATGAATGGTAATTAACTCCAAAGACTGAATTAATAATTAAGTACTTTTAGCTTTCTCTTGAATTTACCATTAGATTCTATGTCAAAATGTTTTTAAGTAATTTATGAATATTAAATACCTAGAAAATTGTTTGAATGGTATTGCTATTTAGACTGGATTTCTCAATAATTTGAAAAGTGCAGGAAGACAGAAAATTTGAACAATCTTAACTTGACATTTCTTAAAAGGTGAAGGAATAGAAAGAAGTCAGTTGGGAGAAATTATGCAGGAGCAGGGAGTTTGTCATGTTGGGGAGTTATGAACAAGAAGCTTACTTTCCGTTACAGGTCTATGTTTGAGCTCCCAGAACGCTGGAATTACACTAGGTGAGGCTGTGCTCCTATGGAGCCCCTTGGCCTGAGGTGGAGCAGATTTATAAAGGCCACAAGGATCTACTTTACTTGAAGGAGCAAAGCAGTGAAAGGACGGCCCTAGAGGTCACTGTTTTACAGAATGTTTCTAAGTATCATGATGGAAAGGCAGGTGAGAAGACCTGAAACTTTCCCTCAGTCCATTTTAGAAGAAGAAAGCAGACTTGGGTTAGCAAGCCACCGATCAAGGGGAAATGCATTATAAGAAGGATCCGCGATAAAGAGAAAGGTGTCACCAGGTAGCCAGGCTCTTTTCAACCCATTCTGTACAACAAAATGGCAATCAGCTCACGTGGACCAGGGCAGGTAGGCAATTCAAGGAAGGTGAGAAAAGCAGTCATTGTCCTTAATCAAGAAAGAGAGACTTTGACCACCACTTATAACAGCCCCCACCACCCCAATTCTCCCACTGCCGTAAGTCACTGAAACTGAGGGCTAAGGTAGGACTCTGTGAGTCAGGAGAACTTAATCCAGTGGGGAGATCCTGGAGCAGGGCATTTCCTGTTTTCAGAATCCCAGTCAAGCCAGGTGTGGATGGATTTGCATTTTGGTTGGGAAATTACTGGACCAGGCCAGCTTTAGTCAGCTCCACTTCCCCCTGGGTGGGGCAGCAAGCCCCAATAAAAAGGTCCTCTGCGCCACAGCTGCCATCCTCCTGGTGCTCCAGTCCCCGTCGACTTTGGAGAAACTGGTGAGTCTGACTCTTAAGTTCAGCTGTGTTCTTGTGCTCCTAAATGTTGAGTTCGATCTGAAGACAGCAAATTTGGTGGGTCCAAGGTCATGATCATGGGTTTGCTGCTACTTGGTTGATGGAAAACTGGAATCTGGGCACAGTGCTATGACTGGGATTCTGGTACAGAGTTCAACTTCCTTTATGGAAAAAAGAAGTTAGTAGGAAATCTTTGACATGATGAAGAGGTGAGAAAAAAACCCAAAGTATTTTTCTTCTATTTAATACCCCTCTGCTGTGATTTCAAAGGCTTATGCTGTAGAAGGTGTGAGGCCCGTGTATTCGTCCTGCTGGCCCTTTGCTCTGTGTGTGAGTCAGTCTGGTGGGACCTCAGGAGAGACAAGGATGACAGGAACTGCCTGTGGCTTGCCCAGGATTTCAGAACTTGTGATGGCCTTTCTTGAAGATTTTGTTTCATACAAATAATATTGCTTAACATTCTTTCACACAGAGGTATTTTCTTTGGAAAAATTGTGTGAGAAAAGAGAATGTTTTCTCTGGGCAGGTGAAACAATTTGCTAAAGAGGGAAAAGCCAGAAATTCACTAAAAGGGATTGAAGAGATTCAAGGAGAGTCTTAGAGAGTCGAGAGGAACTACCTCGGGGTGCTGATGAGCCTTAGCTTTGCTCTCCGTAGCAGTTCCTTCTGGTGAACACTGTCGTATAATTTCTTTCAGATTGGAAGACTCCAGAAAGATGTCTTACCAACAGCAGCAGTGCAAGCAGCCCTGCCAGCCACCTCCTGTGTGCCCGCCACCTAAGTGCCCAGAGCCCTGCCCGCCACCTAAGTGCCCAGAGCCCTGCCCGCCACCTAAGTGCCCTGAGCCCCGCCCGCCCCAGCCCTGCCAGCAGAAGTGCCCCCCGGTGCCGCCGCCCCAGCCCTGCCAGCAGAAGTGCCCACCCAAGAGCAAGTAGCGGCTTCAGCACTCACGGGATCAGGAAAGGAGAAGGCCGACCGGCCCATCCGGGTCCTTCCGCAGCTCCACCTTCGTCTTCCCTTCAAGGCCCATCGTGGATACAGAAGCAGCTTCTCCACCCTTCCCCTGGAATATGCCCGTGGTGATGCCTGACGGACGGAGGCGTCCCTCCGGGGCCTGCTGTCCTGCCGCCCCCCGGGAGGCAGCCGAGAGGGCGTCACAGCGCTGCAGGAGCAAGAGCGGCGGCTCCCTCCCGGGCGCCGGCAGAGGGTCCCGGCTGCCTCCTGTGTCCCTGCGTCCCCTGGGCCGTTGTTCCTTATCCTCCACTTCCTGAATAAAGCACAGCTCTTTTCTGCGGTGGAATGAATGGTTCCTTCTTTTAAGACCTGCATTGAGCAATGTCATATCGTCATTTTGCTTTATTTCTATTTTTCTTTGATCCCAAGTTTCAGGCTCTCACGATCAGTGTTATCTGAATTTTGAATCATGTCAAAGATTATTTCTATGTAATTTTAAATCCATGTTGTTTTCCTTCATTACTGTCTGATTGATTAGAGGAAGAAATAATTTACCTCCTCAGGATTTCAGCCCTTCATGGCAATGGCGAAAACTGTATTACATTGAAAAATTGTCCTAGGAAAAAAAAATTAAATGAATGTGTGTAAGGTAGTTGGCACGATGCCGCACACAAAATTGGCACTTGGTGAGACAGCAGACCATCACTGTCTCCACCCTCACCCCCGTCACCGCTACCACCATGGCTGCTCCGGCAGGAACCTGGCTCACACATAACCGTATAGGAAAGAAGACGATTCTTAAACTCTATGACCTTTTCATATCTCTTTCTTCTTTTTCTTTTCTAATTAACCTAGTTCTTAATGTGACGTTTTAGATGAAGAGCTTTTGGGAATTAGTGGAATACGCTGCATAAAATTGCAGTTGTTCTTAAAACGTGGATAGTAAGAAGGGAAATAAAATGGGTCCTTACAAGGCAAAGTGCTGCCTCCTCTCCATGTGAACCACCTGCTCTTCTTAAATCAGTCTTATTTTATTTTTCCACCTCTGAAGTTACTCTCTCGTTTGTTTTGGCCTCCTATGAAGAGCACTGGGGTTTACAGTGTTTATGCAGATTCGCAAACTTACTGTTGCTCTGCGGCTTGTTTTCTAAGTGCTTAACCTGCCAGTCAAGTAAGCTGCTTAAAGAGGGATGTGTCCTTTAGGTCTATCTTGTGGTCCCAGGTGTCCACAAACAAAATAGTTAATTCAGATCCCGCACAGACACACACATACACACACACAAGCACACAAACGCACACACCCAAAAATATAAGATTATTTTAAAAAACAACAAAGTCTTCATGTTAAATCATACTACACTTAACCCACTTAAAATTAAGAGGATCTTTTTCTTTCCGCATACTTCACTCACAAAGCTAGGAGTAAAGGATTCCAAAGTGATAGAACTGCAGGTGGAAAATGACTCCTCCATTACTGCTCAGCTTTTATCAGACTGTGACATGTGTGGAAACAAGCACTGGTATTCGGGAGCCTTTTACTGTGGCTGGAGCTATTTGCCCGGATATAGAAATTAGTTCCTCGAGGGGAGGTGCTACTGAACAAATCTTAAATATGCAGCATTGGCTTAGGAGTCTTGAAGTGGTTGGAAAAAACTGATACTGGAAATCGTAAGCATGGTAATACATGTTTTTCAATGACAAAACATTTGCTCTAATGGAAATTTGGGAGGAAGACCAAATGTTGGCTGTTTGTTGTGTTCAACAGAGTATTTCAATAGACATATATTCTGGAAATAATTTTCTGATTTGCAGGCCATAAATGAAAAAAAAATGAGGAGAAAATATATAGCCTATTCAACACCCATTTATGATAAAAACTCTCGCCAAAGTGGGTATAGAGGGAACATATCTCAACATAATAAAAGCTATATATGACAAACCTACAGCCAGCATAGTACTCAATGGTGAAAAACTCAAAAGCTTCCCACTAAAATCTGGGACAAAACAAGGATGCCCACTATCACCACTCCTATTCAACATAGTCCTGGAAGTTCTAGCCACAGCAGTCAGGCAAGAGAAAGAAATAAAAGGGATCCAAATTGGGAAAGAAGAGGTAAAAGTGTCATTATATGCTGATGACATGTTACTATATATAGAAAACCTTAAAAGGTCCACACAAAAGCTACTAGAGCTGATTGAAGAATTCAGCAAGGTAGCACGTTACAAAATTAACGTTCAAAAATCAGTTGCATTTCTTTACACTAACGATAAATCAACAGAAGAAGAAAGTAAAGAAACAATCCCCTTTAAAATAGCACCCAAAGTAATAAAATATCTGGGAATAAATCTAACCAAGGAGGTGAAAGAATTATACACAGAAAACTATAAACCATTGATGAAGGAAATTAAAGAAGAATTTAAAAAATGGAAAGATATTCCATGCTCTTGGATTGGAAGAATCAATATTGTTAAAATGGTCACACTGCCCAAGGCAATCTACAGATTTAATGCAATCCCTATCCAATTACCCAGGACATATTTCACAGAACTAGAAAAAATCATAATAAAATTCATATGGAACCATCAAAGACCTAGAATTGCCAAAGCATTACTGAAGAGAAAGAAAGAGGCTGGAGGAATAACTCTCCCAGACTTCAGACAATACTATAGAGCTACAGTCATCAAGACAGCATGGTATTGGTACCAAAACAGACATATAGACCAATGGAACAGAATAGAGAGCCCAGAAATGAACCCACAAACTTTTGGTCAACTTATCTTTGACAAAGGAGGCAAGAATATACATTGGAATAAAGACAGTCTCTTCAGCAAATGGTGTTGGGAAAACTGGACAGCAGCATGTAAAACAATGAAGCTAGAACACTCCCTTACACCATATACAAAAATCAACTCAAAATGGATTAAAGACTTAAACATAAGACAAGATACAATAAACCTCCTAGAGGAAAACATAGGCAAAACATTATCTGGCATACATTTAAAAATTTTTCTCCTAGAAGAAATAAAAGCAAGAATAAACAAATGGGACCTAATGAAACTTACAAGCTTCTGCACAGCAAAGGAAACCAGAAATAAAACAAGAAGAAAACCTACGGAATGGGAGAAAATTTTTGCAAGTGAAACCGACAAAGGCTTGATCTCCAGAATATATAAGCAGCACATACGACTCAATAAGAAAAAAATAAACAACCCAATCCAAAAATGGGCAGAAGACCTAAACAAGCAATTCTCCAAGGAAGACATACAAATGATCAAAAAGCACATGAAAAAATGCTCCATATCACTAATTATCAGAGAAATGCAAATCAAAACTACAATGAGGTATCACCTCACAACAGTCAGAATGGCCGTCATTCAAAAATCCACAAATGACAAATGCTGGAGAGGCTGTGGAGAAAGGGGAACCCACCTACACTGCTGGTGGGAATGCAGTTTGGTGCAGCCACTATGGAAAACAGTGTGGAGATTCCTCAAAAGACTAGGAATAGACTTAACCATATGACCCAGGAATCCCACTCCTGGGCTTGTATCCAGAAGGAAATCTACTTCAGGATGACACCTGCACCCCAATGTTCATAGCAGCACTATTTATAATAGCCAAAACATGGAAACAGCCTAAATGTCCATCAACAGGTGACTGGATAAAGAAGATGTGGTATATTTATACAATGGAATACTACTCAGCCATAAAAACCAACAACATAATGCCATTTGCAGCAACATGGATGCTCCTGGAGAATGTCATTCTAAGTGAAGTAAGCCAGAAAGAGAAAGAAAAATACCATATGAGATCACTCATATGTGGAATCTAAAAAACAAAAACAAAAACAAACAAACAAACAAAAACAAAGCGTAAATACAGGACAGAAATAGACTCACAGACAGAGAATACAGACTTGTGGTTACCAGGGGGGTGGAGGGTGGGAAGGGATAGACTGGGATTTCAAAATTGTAGAATAGACTACACTGTATAGCACAGGGAAATATACACAAAATGTTATGATAACTCACAGAGAAAAAATGTGACAATGAGTGTGTATATGTCCATGAATAACTGAAAAATTGTGCTGAACACTGGAATTTGACACAACATTGTAAAATGATTATAAACCAATAAAAAATGTTAAAAAAAAAAAAAAAAAGAAAATATATAGCCTAGAAATTCAAAACCTTACTGGGTTAGAAAACTCACCACTTGCAAACCCCAAAGAGCAAGGGATGTTATTTTGAGTGGTTTTGAACTTTAAGTCCACTTTCAGTTGACTGTAATAACATAGAAAAGAGACAGAAGTTGTAGTCATTCCACCTATGGTGCCCGAGTCCTGAAGGTATCACTATTTTGTTAAGAGGGAAAGACATCAAAATAAATCAGTCCTGAAAATTACTTCTGGGAAAGGACCTGTGGTTACTAGCACATAAATGAAATATATCAGGTACCTCATAAGTTTGGGGGAAGTTGATGACTCAATAAACTATGTACCAACACTAAAAAGACTTACTGAGTTTTCAAGAATAGAAACAATTTTCCTGATTTATTTCCCCACTTTTCCACATTAATCAGTTTAGTGTGGTCAGTCTAGGTAACTAAAAAGAAATAACCTCTGTGGGATGGATACAAAGGACACAGAGAATAACGGGTAAGCGACTCTCTCAGAGTTATAGTACCAGAAGCTAGTAAATGCAAGGAGGAGAAGACATACAGAGATTCTCAAACCCTGTCACTCTTTTGTATGATGGTTATTCTCTTTCATCTCTTCCCCTCCAGCTTTATTGAGGTATAACTGACAAATAAAATTGTGCATATTTAAGGTGTATAATGTGATGGTTTGACATATGGATACTTTTTGAAATGATGACCACAATCGGGTTAATTAATGCATCAGTCACCTCACATCGTTACCATGTAGTGTGTGGTGATGATGCTTGTGTTTTGCTCTCTTAGTGTGTTTCAAGCGCACAACACAGTGTTATTCACCAGAGTCACTGCGCTGTACGTTAGGCCCCCAGGGCTTATTCATCTTGTAACCGAAGGCTTGTACCCTTTTGACCAGCATCTCCATCTTTGCCCCAGCCCTCAGCCCCTACTAACCACCATTCTACTCTCTGTTTCTGTGAGTTTGACAGCACATTCCTAAATAACCAGTCGCTCAAAGAAGCAATAATGAGTAAAATTAGAAAACACTGTGGGAGGAATGAAAATGAAAACACAACATACAAAAACTTATGAGATACAGGCAATGCAGAGCATAGAAAGAAAGTCATGGCTGGAAACATCTATATCAAAAGAGATGAGAGGATGGGTCTTCAGGACATTAGTCTCCCATCTTCTCAATCTGCTGACTTTCCTAATAAAGACATGATTCCTTGCTCCACCCCACCCAAAATCAAAGATTTAAAATCAGTAAACTTATTGACGTTTAAGACAAAGAAAAGCAAGGAGAAAAATGGATATATTATACATTAGAGCAGAAATAAACAAATTGAAAAATAGAAAAACAAATGAAGGAATACAAATAACAAGAGTTGGTTCTTGGAAAAGCTCAGCAAAACTGACAACCCTATAGCTAGACTGACCGAGACAAAAAGAAAGAAGACTCGAATCATTGAAATCAGCAAAGAAGAGGAGATATCACTGCTCTCTTTACAGAAACTGAAAAGGATTATAAGTGAATACTGTGAACATCAACTCTGTACAGTAACGAATTAGATAACACAGATGAAATGTATAAATCCCCATTCGGAAATTATGGGAATGGGTTCATGAATAAGTAGGAAATTTGCATACCTCTCATAAATAAAGAGATAGCATTAATAATACAAAAATTTCCCTCAGAGAAAGGCCAAGGCATGGATGGCTCCACTGCCAATATCGTTCAAAACCATGTCAAATCTCATGCCTTGCTCTTTGGGGTTTACAAGTGGGGAGTTTTCTAATTGGGGAGGTTTTGAATTTCTGGGCTATATTTTTCTTTCTCAATTTTGTTTCACTTCTGGCCTGCAAACCAGTTACTTCTTGAACATATGTCTATTGAAATACCCTGTTGAATACAACAAATAACCAACATTTGGTCTGCCTCCCAAATTACTGTTATAGCAAAATTTTGCCATTGAATTTCCACATTTAAAATTTCCAATTTCAGGTTTTGGTTTTTTTTTTTTTTTTTTTTTTGACAACCACCTCCAGACACCTAAGCCAATCCTGTGTATTTAAGATTTGTTACAGTAGCACCCCGCCCCAAGGAACTAATTTCTGTATCAGTTCGAATAACACTAAGAAGCAACTCCCAAGTATCAGAGATGATTTTTCACTTGAGTTACAGTCTGATAGAAGCTGAGCAGTAATCAAGGAATATTTTTCCATCTGCAGTTGTATCATCTTGGAGAGCCTGACTTCTAGCTTTGTGAGCGAAGACTGTTGAGAGAAAGATCTTAATCTTCTGTGTGTTCTGGTGTAGCACAATTTAGCATGAAGACTTTCTTGCTTTTAAAAATAATGTTATATTTATCTATGTATGTATGTGCGTGTATGTGCAGAATCTGAATTAACTATTTTGTTTGTGGACACCTGGGACCACAAGATAGACCTAAAGGACACATCCCTCTTTAAGCAGCTTACTTGACTGGCAGGTTAAGCACTTAGAAAACAAGCCGCAGAGCAACAGTAAGTTTGCGAATCTGCATAAACACTGTAAACCCCAGTGCTCTTCATAGGAGGCCAAAACAAACGAGAGAGTAACTTCAGAGGTGGAAAAATAAAATAAGACTGATTTAAGAAGAGCAGGTGGTTCACATGGAGAGGAGGCAGCACTTTGCCTTGTAAGGACCCATTTTATTTCCCTTCTTACTATCCACGTTTTAAGAACAACTGCAATTTTATGCAGCGTATTCCACTAATTCCCAAAAGCTCTTCATCTAAAACGTCACATTAAGAACTAGGTTAATTAGAAAAGAAAAAGAAGAAAGAGATATGAAAAGGTCATAGAGTTTAAGAATCGTCTTCTTTCCTATACGGTTATGTGTGAGCCAGGTTCCTGCCGGAGCAGCCATGGTGGTAGCGGTGACGGGGGTGAGGGTGGAGACAGTGATGGTCTGCTGTCTCACCAAGTGCCAATTTTGTGTGCGGCATCGTGCCAACTACCTTACACACATTCATTTAATTTTTTTTTCCTAGGACAATTTTTCAATGTAATACAGTTTTCGCCATTGCCATGAAGGGCTGAAATCCTGAGGAGGTAAATTATTTCTTCCTCTAATCAATCAGACAGTAATGAAGGAAAACAACATGGATTTAAAATTACATAGAAATAATCTTTGACATGATTCAAAATTCAGATAACACTGATCGTGAGAGCCTGAAACTTGGGATCAAAGAAAAATAGAAATAAAGCAAAATGACGATATGACATTGCTCAATGCAGGTCTTAAAAGAAGGAACCATTCATTCCACCGCAGAAAAGAGCTGTGCTTTATTCAGGAAGTGGAGGATAAGGAACAACGGCCCAGGGGACGCAGGGACACAGGAGGCAGCCGGGACCCTCTGCCGGCGCCCGGGAGGGAGCCGCCGCTCTTGCTCCTGCAGCGCTGTGACGCCCTCTCGGCTGCCTCCCGGGGGGCGGCAGGACAGCAGGCCCCGGAGGGACGCCTCCGTCCGTCAGGCATCACCACGGGCATATTCCAGGGGAAGGGTGGAGAAGCTGCTTCTGTATCCACGATGGGCCTTGAAGGGAAGACGAAGGTGGAGCTGCGGAAGGACCCGGATGGGCCGGTCGGCCTTCTCCTTTCCTGATCCCGTGAGTGCTGAAGCCGCTACTTGCTCTTGGGTGGGCACTTCTGCTGGCAGGGCTGGGGCGGCGGCACCGGGGGGCACTTCTGCTGGCAGGGCTGGGGCGGGCGGGGCTCAGGGCACTTAGGTGGCGGGCAGGGCTCTGGGCACTTAGGTGGCGGGCAGGGCTCTGGGCACTTAGGTGGCGGGCACACAGGAGGTGGCTGGCAGGGCTGCTTGCACTGCTGCTGTTGGTAAGACATCTTTCTGGAGTCTTCCAATCTGAAAGAAATTATACGACAGTGTTCACCAGAAGGAACTGCTACGGAGAGCAAAGCTAAGGCTCATCAGCACCCCGAGGTAGTTCCTCTCGACTCTCTAAGACTCTCCTTGAATCTCTTCAATCCCTTTTAGTGAATTTCTGGCTTTTCCCTCTTTAGCAAATTGTTTCACCTGCCCAGAGAAAACATTCTCTTTTCTCACACAATTTTTCCAAAGAAAATACCTCTGTGTGAAAGAATGTTAAGCAATATTATTTGTATGAAACAAAATCTTCAAGAAAGGCCATCACAAGTTCTGAAATCCTGGGCAAGCCACAGGCAGTTCCTGTCATCCTTGTCTCTCCTGAGGTCCCACCAGACTGACTCACACACAGAGCAAAGGGCCAGCAGGACGAATACACGGGCCTCACACCTTCTACAGCATAAGCCTTTGAAATCACAGCAGAGGGGTATTAAATAGAAGAAAAATACTTTGGGTTTTTTTCTCACCTCTTCATCATGTCAAAGATTTCCTACTAACTTCTTTTTTCCATAAAGGAAGTTGAACTCTGTACCAGAATCCCAGTCATAGCACTGTGCCCAGATTCCAGTTTTCCATCAACCAAGTAGCAGCAAACCCATGATCATGACCTTGGACCCACCAAATTTGCTGTCTTCAGATCGAACTCAACATTTAGGAGCACAAGAACACAGCTGAACTTAAGAGTCAGACTCACCAGTTTCTCCAAGGTCGACGGGGACTGGAGCACCAGGAGGATGGCAGCTGTGGCGCAGAGGACCTTTTTATTGGGGCTTGCTGCCCCACCCAGGGGGAAGTGGAGCTGACTAAAGCTGGCCTGGTCCAGTAATTTCCCGACCAAAATGCAAATCCATCCACACCTGGCTTGACTGGGATTCTGAAAACAGGAAATGCCCTGCTCCAGGATCTCCCCACTGGATTAAGTTCTCCTGACTCACAGAGTCCTACCTTAGCCCTCAGTTTCAGTGACTTACGGCAGTGGGAGAATTGGGGTGGTGGGGGCTGTTATAAGTGGTGGTCAAAGTCTCTCTTTCTTGATTAAGGACAATGACTGCTTTTCTCACCTTCCTTGAATTGCCTACCTGCCCTGGTCCACGTGAGCTGATTGCCATTTTGTTGTACAGAATGGGTTGAAAAGAGCCTGGCTACCTGGTGACACCTTTCTCTTTATCGCGGATCCTTCTTATAATGCATTTCCCCTTGATCGGTGGCTTGCTAACCCAAGTCTGCTTTCTTCTTCTAAAATGGACTGAGGGAAAGTTTCAGGTCTTCTCACCTGCCTTTCCATCATGCTACTTAGAAGCATTGTGTAAAGTTTCAATAAACAATCAATACCATGGAAATGCAAACAATTATAAGAGAATACTGTGAACAGGTATATGCCAACAAATTGGACAATCTAGAATAAATGAATAAATCCCTAGAAGCATACAATATTCCAAGACTGAATCACTAAGAAATGAATAATCTTTACAGACCACTTACTAGTATTTAAATTGAACCAGTAATCAAAAAATCTCCCAAAACAAAACATGATCAGACAGCTTCACAGGGGAGTTCTACCAAATATATAAAGAAGAGTTAATACCTATTCTTCTCAAACTATTCCAAGATTTGAAGAGGAGGGAATATTTCCGAACTCATTTTATGAGGCCACCATTACCCTGATCCTAAAACCAGACAAAGACACTACAGAAAAGGAAAATTACAGGCCAATATCACTAAAGAACATAGATGTAAAAATCCTCAACAAAATATTACCAAAGTGAAATAAAAGTATATAAAAAGGATCATACTACATTGTCAAGTGAGATTTATTTCAAGTATGCAAAGATGGTTCAATATTCACAAATCAATCAATATGATACACTACATTAACAAAAGGAAGGATAAAATCACATGATCATCTCAATAGATGCAGAAAGAGGAGTTGACAAAATTCAACACACATTCATGAAAAAAAATTCTCAACAAAGGTGGTATAGAGGGAATACATCTCAACATAATAAAGGCCATTTATGACAAAACCACAGCTAACATCACAGTCAATGGTGAAAAACTGAAAACTTTTCTTCTAAAATCAGGAACAAGACAAGACTCTCACCATTTATATTTAGCATAGCATTGGAATTGTAGCCACTGCAATCAGACATAAATGAATGAATAAGTAAACAGACAAACAAACAAACAAACAAACAAATAACATCCAAATTGGAAGGGAAGAAGTAAAACTGTTCTATTTGCAGATGATGGGATACTATACATAGAAAACCCTAAAATCTCCACTATAAAACTATTAGAACTAGTAAATGAGTTCAGTAAAAGAATATACAGAAATCTTGCTTTTCTATAGACAAATAATGGACTATCAGAAAGAGAAACAATCAATAATGCTGTTTAAAACTGCATCAAAAAGAGTAAAATGCCTAGGAATAAACTTAACCAAGGTAGTGAAAGACCTGTACTCTGAAAATTGTAACACATTGATGAAGGAAATTGAAGACAATACAAAGAAATGGAAAGATATCCCATGTTCATGGATTAGGAGAATTAGTATTCTTTAAATGCCCACACTACTTATAGTGATCTTCAGATTTAATGCTATCCCTATCAAAATACTCTTGGCAGCTTTCACTGAACTGGAACAAATAACCCAAATTTGTATTAAATCACAAGAGACACCAAATAGACAAAGCAATCTTGAGAAAAAAACAAAGCTGGAGGCATCATGCTCCCTGGCTATTAAGGTCATACTACAAAACTACAGTGTGGTACTGGCACAACAAGAGACACATAGATCAGTGGAACAGAATAGAGACCCCAAAAATAAACCCATGCACATATGGTCAATTAATCTATGGCAAAGGAGGCAAAAATATGCAGTGGGTAAAAGACAGTCTCTTCAATAAGTGGTGTTGGGGAAACTGGACAGCTACATTCAAAAGAATGAAATTAGAACATTTTCCTCACACCATATGCAAAAATTGACTCAAAATGGATGAGAGACCTAAATGTAAGACTGGAAACCATAAAACTCCTAGAAGACAATATAGTTTTAGCAACATTTTTTGGATCTGTCTCCTCAGGCAAGTGAAACAAAAGCAAAAATAAACAAATGGGACCTAATCACACTTAAAAGCTTTTGCAGGAATAAATTTGGGAGTTTGAGATTTGTAAATGTTAGCTACTATATATATAAATTGATTTTTAAAAGTTTCTTTTCTATAGCACAGGGAGCTATGTTCAATATCTTATAATAATCTTTATTGGAAAAAAATTTGAAAACGAATATATGTATGTATATGCATGACTGGGTCATTGTGCTGTACACCAGAGATTGACACATTGTAGTTGACTGTACTTCAATACAAAAAAAAAAAAAAAAAGCTTTTGCACAATGAAGGAAATCATCAACAAAATGAAAAGACAACGTACTGAATGGAAGAAGATATTTGCAAAGGATATGTCTGATAAGGGGTTAATGTCCAAAATACATAAAAAGCTCATAGAACTCAATATCAAAAAGAAACACAATGAATAAAGTTTTTTTAAACTGAGTAGAGAGGGAAAAAAAGAGATCTAGAACATTAAGAATTTTTCATTAATGATTTTTGTTCCAGAAGCTTACTCAGGTTTTACAGATTTTACTTAAGCCATAATTTTTAAATAAAATCAAAATTTGTTGTAAAAAAAACTTTTTCTAGAGGCAACAAAAATCTTGATTACCTTTATAACTTTTAAAGTAATCAAAACAGCAGTTTAAAATATTTCAACGGGAGTCACAATGGATGTAGAACGTGAATCTAAAGCAATGAAAATTTATTCTTCTTATCCATTATATCAGATCTAATTTAAACAAAATTCATGTAACATTTATTGTAAAAGCCTAAAACTCTGGGTCAAATGGGGAGAGATAAAAGGTTCACACACACACATACACACCCTACTATCTCCCCCACAACAAAAACACTGACCAACTTCAGTTACCAAAAGCAAGTTTTTTTAAACGACAAAAAAGAAAGAAACTGAATTTACATTTGACCATGAAATACAGCCTTTATTCATGATGCACACAGCTTAGGGAGTGGAAATCCCGCCTATGTCATAGACAGAAGGCGCACAGTAGGGTTTGATCTTGCTCCTCTTTCTGAGGCATTCGGAAGCTTGGAATCGAAGGTCATTCTTGGCCAGAGAGACCCAGCACACCCACTTCAGAAAAGCCACTTCTTTGTCACATATTATTCCAGGCAGAGCAGGGGTAAAGATTAGTAAGAATATAAAAAAGACACAATGGAAGGATTCAGAACCCATAGAGTGTGACACGTTTGTTCTTGTTTCATGGTCTTGAAAGTCTGGAGGACAGAATGTGATCCTGGTGGGCCTTTATTCCGGCAGGACGAGGGTCACTGCACAGAAGGGCCCTTCTGCTGGCACCGCACAGCTGGGCACTGGGAGGTTGGCATGGTTCAGGACTCTCGAGGAGAAGGCAGGCGGTGGTTCTCAGGACTGCCGTGTCTCAGGGGGAGGGTGTGGAATCCGGACAGCCATAAAGAAGGTGTTAAGAAATCAAAACAGATCCTTGGAAATCAGAAGGGTAATTACACAGTTTGTCACAAGGGCTTTGGCTTCTCTGTGCGTAGGAGCGTCCCTCTACAGTCATCTTATTGTCTGGGGTTGTTGCCTCTTCCACTGCAACTGATGCAATCAGTCCTTCTGTACACGTTGCCATCAAGCATACGTGGGAGAAAAAGGCCTACTGACACGAGAGAAGCTGTCCTAAGAGAAGACAATGTCAGCTTCCTGTGTCTCCTTAAGTGAAGGAAACACCCCAACTTGTTTTTAAAATCATATCATGGGAAAGGGGAGAGTCTTTTGTCTCTCATTCATTTTCCTTTTCCTTTCATTTCTTTTCTCCTGTGAACTTTAATACGATTCTCCCAAAAAAGGAAGTAAAAGGAAAAACATTATCATCCGCTGCAACTTCCAGTGACCAAAGGAATGACCTCAGACACAGTTGGGCCTCCTGATTAAATCAAAACACTCTGGAGCACCTGAAGCACAACAGGACCCCCCCACCACCACCACATCCCACCAATCAGATTCTGGCTTCCCCAAAGCTGACGGGGAACTGAGATGGACGCTGCATTGCAGAGAAGTCTAATGAAAAATAGAACAGCCCAAGTCGGGGCAGCTCCAAGTACCACACAACTCAAATCAATTCACCTGAAACTCTGAAAAGGACTTGACATGTACGCTGTTACCGGAATCACCCCGCACCAAGAGCCCCTCCCCCGGGGCACAAGCTTAGTGAGAAATTCGCCTTAACTGGGGCCCTTACCCAACCTGGCCCTCTCAGGACCTTGTCCTAGTTTGAGGATAGAGAAGTTCTCTAACTGGCAACTAATGGGGTGCTTGACTAAATGGGGCTGTTACCCTCCTCACATCATCTCAGACTGTCCACATCATAAGCCTCCTTTTAGCTCTCCTGGCCCGTATATCTTGACGTCTGGCCCCATCCTAAACACTTCTCCAGGCCACACCTGTGGTACATTCCTCTTTGGTCTACTCCTCTTTAGTCTCAATGCTCATTTTAATATCACTAAAGAGTTTCTGTGACATTGAAAATTTTCTCCTTAATTTGTTTTTACTAATTGTAATTGAGACATGAATATTCCTCCAACAGAGACTCCTGGGGCCCTATTTTCACTCTGCATTCCTCCAACTAGACCACAGACAAGCTAAAAGCTTGGTGCAAGCCTGCACCCCTGTGGCTATTTGGAATTTACCAGGAACTCCAAGACCTTCTGCCTTTCAGGTCTGTAAGCCACAGCCTCCGGGCCGGCACCAGGAGTAAACTGTCCCCGTATTTCTCCCATCATGTTGTGCTGCTCCCGCCCACAAGAGTTACTCCCAAATGACTTCCTTCTGCTTCTTCAACTTTTGAAGAGCAAACATACATTTTGAACCCCTGTCCCACTTCTGAAAATATCCAATCTCCAAAGAACCACTCAAAGGACTAATATATCTGTTATTTTAATTAATCTCTGTAGCTAAGTGACAATGTGAGTGTCAGGGAAACAGACATAAGTTCAGGAAAATGTTTATGTCAAGTTACTCATAATTTGGTCATTATTATAAACTACCATTCTATTTGAGAACATTTTTGCCATGAATTATTGCTAAATTAATGTTATGAATTATTATGGCTTTCAACACTGTTCCTAGTGATCATATTTCTCAAAGAGACTTATCATCACCTGTTTCTAGTTCCACTTTTTCTTATACTCTGGCAGTGTGGCTCAGGGGACAGGTGCCTTTAGAACCCACTCACCTCCCCGTGACAGCTCAGGCTGACACTGGGGAACTTGGGGTGCACTGACTTTAGCGATCACACCAAGCACCTGCTCAGTCCCTGAAACTCCACCACACATGCTAACATTCATCCCACCGGCCACTCCCACTCTACTGAGCCTACCACCACTCTGGACACTTCTTTAGTGGGTAATCGCTCACTTTTTCCACTGGCTAGGGCTCAAGTACCATGCACCAAAATGCTGGACATTAACTGGAAATCCTTTTGTATTGATTTCTGCTAAATAGCAACTTCTCAACTTCACAGTTACCGACAGGTGGGCGTCCCATCTCCCTGGCACACAGAGTGAAGTAGTAATTTCCTTCCACTCATTTATGGTCTTTAAGTGCAGTTTTCCCTACCAGACAATGCAACAAGGCAAACATGTCACCCAGCACACAGTGGTGGTCTGAGAAATACCCAGGGACCACCACTCCCCTCTCTACGTCTGCCCAGTGCCCTCTCCTCTCCCTTCCCAGGTCCCCCGACTTTCCAGCCCTGTGTTCTAGCTCTCAGTATTTAAGTCTGTCCCGTGACTATGTGCTACAGCTTCAGGTAACAGACTAGACACCAACATCGTCCTGAACTCTCCTGAATCCCGAATCCCTGAAAAACTGACATACACAAATGGGGCAGGAAAGATTCACTCAGTAATTCAGATTGTGTATGATTTTCATTTTGCTATATTTCGATTTTTAGTTGATGGGTTCAGAAATTCACCTATGTGATGGCCCTGTGAAATAGTTTCTTTGGACTATTATAGAGACATACATTTTTCTTATTTGTTGATAAATGTTTGTCATAACCCTATGCAAGCTAAAAATAAACAGAATCTTTGATCAGCCCTGTTTTTCCTGTTCAGCTATACTTCTGAGAACCTCGATTCCATGATGTCATTTCAGGGAAATTTAAAAGAGGCTTTACATTATGTAATTAATAACTTCTAGGTTTATATCAGCTGAGGATATTAATTAGAAGCAACAGAAGCTCACTCTGGTGAACTAAGCAGAAAAAGAGCTTACCAAAAAAGCCTATTGGGTGGACTGCAGAACTGCTGGGAGGGCTAAAGAACCAGGTTTGAAGCTAAGTATCAAGGAACAGTGTCCAAAACCACACCACAGAACCGGCCTGGTGAGGAAGCTACTGCCACCACCGCCACGGCTCCACCAATGCAACATTTATGCCAGGAACACACCCTTGCATCTTCAGCCAAAGGCAAGAAAGCCACCACCCTTGCCAGCAAAATGTATTCTACAAGGAGACTCTCTTCCCACTGCTTCTTTCTGGAGCAAGTTCTGATTGGTAGAGCCCAGGTCACATGACTGCATCTTGGCTGTCAAGGAGACCGTGAGACTTATTTTCTGGGTTCCACTTCGGGGAGAAGGAATGCATAAATTCATAAAATAGCCCATACATAGTAAAGGTATTTAGAGGGTATTGGAAAGCAAGGGGGGAAATTGCATATATTTGCCACAAGCCCACATTAGTATTGGATTTATATCCAGGCAAGTTGAAAGGACATCTGGCAACATCAGTGACATGTTTGAAACATCTATCAGGAGGCTCAGTTTTGCTAGCTGGAAATTACCTGGATGCTTATTTAAAAACAAAAATGAAACACTAATATTTCAGGAGGCTACATCCAAGAAAGGCAGACCTAACTGTATTTATCAGCTGTGGTATAATTTTGACTGCTGAGACATTATTATGGGTACCAGATGCAGGGAATTATTAGAATGATGGGAGCTAATACTGTGAGCCTAACAATTCCACCTGTAACTGTAAGAGCGTCTCAGCTGGTCTTCAACTCCCGGTGCCCTAGAAGCCACTCACAGCACTGCAGCCAGAACGGTCTTTCAAAACTACAAACGGGACTGTACTGTTTGTTTGATCTCCTTCAGTGGCTTCCTGTTGCACTTAAAAATACCTGACCTTGTGCCCACTGGCCTGTAAGGCTTTGATTGCCTGGCTGCTCCCACATATCTGGTCCCACGAAGCATGGCCTGCAGCGTGCTCCCATGGCTTGGCTTCCTAGCTCCGGTCACACTGGCCTGTCTGCTCCTCGTATGCCAGGTTCCTTCCCTCCGACCCACCACACGTGCTGGTCTCTCCGCCAGGGGCTGCCTTTCCCTGGCTAACTTTCACACACTGTATCGGGTTCAGGCTAACTCGGGTTTATTATTTTAGATGAGGTTGGCTGCCTCCTTTTCTGTGCTCTTACGATCCTGAACCATTCTTTCATAACACATATAATCATTGAAATTAAAGAACTATTCATGTAACTGTTTGCTTCAGGTCTATTCCCCTTGATGGATTTAAGCTTCACGTATTGCTCACTGCTGTATGCTCGGCACCTAACCGTCCTCAGGACATATGAGGCCCTCAATAAATATTTGTGGAATGACTCTTCTCCACGTCTCTTCCCCCCTGGAAACTTACACTTGGCCATGCAATGAGATGAGAGTTGACAGTGTCACAGAAAGGCTAGGGCACTATCAACCAGATTACTGGGTTCCAGCATCCACTGTGCGACCCCAAGGCACAGTGTTTTATATTTCTAGACCTCAGTTCAGCAGTTGGAACAAAGAATACACAAACTTAAAATTCTTGCTTGAATGTCCTCTGTACTCTGTTAGTTTATCACCCACACATACATTTATCTATCCATCCATGTCTGCTTATCAGTCTTAACTATCGCCCATCTCCACATCTGGCCACACAGAATCACTCCATCCATCTTTCTGTCCAAGCTGCTCTTGTCCCCAGAAGATCCCAATGGCATGACGAGGACTGACCTGAGACCTCTCAGCCTCAGAGGCAGCGGGTCTGGAGCAAATATCAAGTCTTTTCCCAGCAATTCTGATTCCTATCAATTCCTGAAAACTAACTCCTGACTTTCAAAGAAAACTCCACATTGGCGGCTATCCAGATACTAACTTTTTTCTCCTCACCTGGAAGAACAACCGTGAAGGAGAAAGAACATACCCTTGTCTGTATGAGTATAAGGAGACTGCTTTTTCCAGCACCGCCGGAGTCTTCTGAGAAAGCACTTACTGATGGTCAAGGATGCCAACTCAGATTTTATACAGCCAGTTCTTATGGCCACTGCGAGGAAAAGTGAAAAAGTAAAGCAATCACACATCTTTTCACTATGGCCAATGTGGATGACAAAATTCAAGTATGCAGACATCTAGGAGAACAATTTCAGAACTCAGGCAATGAGTTAAGCAGACAGATACCATGAGCCTATCATAACCGATAGCCCTTGTAGCATCCAAGCACAAAGAGGATACAGAACACTTCCAGTGCCCCTTCCTATTTAATCCCCTGTCAAAGGCATCCACCGTCCAGATTTCTGTCGCCGCGGGTTAGCTCTGCTTATTCTGGACCTTCATGCAAACAGAATCGTGCAGATTACACTCTTCTGTGCTTGGCTTCTTTTGCTAAACGTGATGTTTTGATATTCATCATGCTATTGCTTTTATTGGTAGTTTCTTTAGGGTTTTTCTTTTTTCAATTGCTAGGCAGTATTCCACGGTGTGAATTATCTACAATTTGCCCATCCATTTGTATGTTGAACATTTTGGGTTGTTTCAATTTGGCTCTACTTCAACAAAGCAACTATGAATATTTATGTACAGGCCTTTTGTGGACACATGTTTTTAGCTCTCTTAAATGTTTAGAAATGAAGCTTCTTGGTGATAGCACAGATGGATGTGTAATACTTCAAGAAACTGCTAGATTGATTTCTGAGTTGGCTGTGCCATTTTGCACTCCCACCAATGTCTGGCTGCCCACACATATCCAGTCCCATGAAACGTTTTCCTCTGTGTAATGTTCTTGTCGAATTTCAGTGTCAGAGCTATGCTACCACCAAAAAGACGTGGTGACTATTTGCTCCTTCTTTCTCTGTCTTCTGAAAATATGATGTATGATTAACATTTCTCTCCTTTAAGTGTTTGGTATGATTCACTAGTTAACCAAATTCAACCTGCCATTTTCTAAATGGGGAGGTTTTAAACTATGAGTTAAATTTCTCTAATGATTATAAGGATTGTATTAATCAGGGTTCAACCAGAGGAACAGATTCAGTAGGAGATATACATTAAGAGATATATTGCAAGGACTTGGTTTATATGATGACTGTGGGGCCCAGCTAGGCAAGTCCAAAATCCATAGAGCTGGCTGCCGGGAATGGCAGGCTGGAACTGTCTGTCACGGGCCAAAGCTACTGTACACACGTAGAGTTTCTTCAGAGATGCTCCAGCTTTACTCTTCAGGTCTTCCTGCTGTTGAATCA
The DNA here is from genome assembly GCF_009834535.1 of Camelus ferus. Classification (NCBI taxonomy): domain Eukaryota; kingdom Metazoa; phylum Chordata; class Mammalia; order Artiodactyla; family Camelidae; genus Camelus; species Camelus ferus. Next base: position 23,338,265 of record NC_045716.1, on the reverse strand, counting down.
GACCAACCAGATTATCTAGGGTGTTCTCCCTTACTCAAAGTCAATTAATTATGAACATTAATCACATCCACCTTCACAGCAACACCTGGATTAGAGTTTGAATAACTAGGGATGGTAGCCTAGCCAAGGTGACACATCGAAAGATCATTTGCAGGATATTCAAAATTTTTTTATGTGTCAGTTTCTGTTACTTGTATTTTCAAGGAATTTATGCTTTTCCTATAAGTTGTAGACTTTATTGTTGTGAAGTTATTTACAATATCTGCCTACCCTGCTGTCCTCATCATCTCTCTCTTTCCTCATTGACCACCTTGCAGGGATCTTGGCATTTCCATTGCTCTCCTTTTCTTTAAAGTAACCTTTCACTTGAACTAAATTTGAAGGATGAATTCACAAAATACCACAAAGTTTAAGTATACAACTCAATAAACTTTCACTAGCTGGACCACCATGTAGCCAGTATACAGGTGAAGACATAGCACGTCACCAGCAGCCCGGCAGCCCATCTTGCTGTGTCCCCTCCCGGTCACTACCCACCCCCAAATACCACCGCTGTCCTGACATGCTAACGCCACAGATTTGATTTTCTTGTTTTGAAATTATTAAAAAGGAAATCACACTGTAGAAATTCTTTATTGCCTGAATTTCTCCCCTCAGAACTGTATTTGTGAGATTCATTTCACTTCCCAGGGCGTAACCGCAGATTGTGGTTGTAATTCATGTCATTGCTGTCTAGTCTTTCTTGGCCGGGATACACCACTATTTATGTAGCCACTTGATTGTTGGCTGGCATTTTAGAAGTTTCCAATTTAAACCTGTTTCATCTTTCCAATTTTAGTATATGTGCTGCTGAAACAAGAACCAAGTTTTTTTAAATGATGCTACTGTGAACATCCGTGTTCATGTATTGTTACTATCTGTATATACTTCCGTTGGGCACACACCTAGGAGCATAATGACTGGATCGGAGGATAGAATGTCCAGCTCTAGTGGATACTAGTAGTTTTTCCAAAAACTCTATACAACGTTTACTCCAACCAACGGTATATGAAAGTTTTCATAGTTCCACACTCTAAGCAATCTTGTCGATGTCCTTTACACAGTAGCCTTTTCAGTGGTGAATGTGTAGGTAATACATTGTGATTTCAATTTTTATCTCTTTTGCGACTGATTAGGTTGAGCACTTTATTACATGTGTATTGGAAATTTGGAAATACTCTTCCATCAACTGCCTGTTCAAGTTGCTTGGACATTTTTCTATTTTTGTTTCTTGTTTGCCTGTTGATCTATACGAGAAAGAGAAACAGTGTGTGTGTGTGTCTGTGTGTCTATGTGTCTGTGTCTATCTGTGTGTGTGTGTGTTCTGGATACAAGTCCTTTGTGAGATATATGTATCACAAATAGCTTCTCCACCTCTGTGGCTTGCCTTTTTGCCATCACAGTGGTGGCTTTTAACAACCAGAAATTCTTAATCTTAATGAAATCTAATTGGTCATTTTCCTCCTTATAATTATGCTGTTTAGCCCTTGTTTGAGGAATTTTTGCTGTTGACAAGATTATGAAGATATGCTCTCCCTTTTTTTAAAGTTCTGTCATTTTACCATTCAAATGTAGATAATCCACCCAGAACTAATTTTTGTTTGGAGTCAAGATATATTTTTTTAGACCCATAGGAATAGCAAAGTGATCTGAGTACCACTTGTTGAAAGGACCATCCCTTTCCCCACTGCACTGAAGAGCACCCTCTGTCATAAGCCAAGTGGCTGTGTATCTGTGAGTCTGTTTCTGGAGTCTCCATCCTGTTCCGTTGGTCCATGTGTCTGTCCTTACAGTAATACCACACTGTCTTAATTACTGTGGTATTGATATCTGGTAGCTAAATTTGTTATATTTTAAGAACTTCTAGAATAGTCTTAGTCATTTGTCTTTCTATATGAATTTTAAAGTAACCTCATCAAGTGCCACCAACAAAAATGTGTTGAAATTCCTGAATGCATTCAATAGAACCAAATTTTAAAATTTCATTTTTAAGTAAGCTTGTCAAATTCTACCAAAAATAAGAGCACTAGGTTGCCTATGCTTTGGCTCTGTCTGCAAACTCGGGTACCAGTAAGTGGAAAACCTTCTATGTTCATGGGTTGGAATAATTAATACTGTTAAAATGTCCATACGGTTGCCAGAGAGTAGCTTCTTGTCTTGTCACAGAAATAAGTCAGAGGCAAGACATGGAGGTCAAGAAAGCAAAGCGAGGATTTATTCAGTGATGTATACTCTCAAGGGGAGAGCAGGCAAGCTTAGGTGAGTAGACAGTTTCTTTGGAAAGCTGGTTATTTGGGGTGAAAAAAATGACTGGGTATAGGAGGGATAAATTAAGAATTGGGGATTAATGGACACACACTATTACATATAAAACTGATAAACTAGGACCTACTATATAGCACAGGGAATTATATTAAATCTCTTGTAATAATACATAATGGAAAAGAATCTGAAAAGAAAAAATATATATGAATGTATGTGTGTAACTGAATCACTTTGCTGTACACCTGAAACTAACATTGTAAATCAACTAGACGTCAATTATAAAAGATTTTAAAGATAAATGATCCCCCAAAAATGCCTGGGTGGAATATTCATTGAGAAGGAAGGAGATTGGGATTATATTTCCTCATTTTCAACCCAGCTTCAACTTCCTGAGGAGAGGGGGAGTTTTTGTCCTTCCTTGGTCTTGACTGGAAGTGTCATGGCATTGGTATGTGGTGGGTACTTCTTATCTGCAAGGCTAATTTTATTGTAAGGAGGGCATAATGAGCAAAAGGTTATTTTCAGAAGCCAGAGATTCCCACCTTTCTTTGTCTACCTCTAAGACCCCTCTCGTTCACAAGATGTGTGGGTTCCTGTCAGCCCGAAGGCTCCTGCTTTTTTTGCTTGCCCCTAGGACTCCTGCTGTTCACAAGATGTATAGTTTCCTGCCACCTGACCCATGCCTTGTTCTAACAATACTTTCATTACATTTTCCATTAACAAGGGGGTCTTTGCTAAAATTTGGGGTGTAGAATAAGCTAAATTACTTAAGGATTTAGACTCTGTTTGAGGCACCCATTTTTCTGCCCACACTGTTGAGATTTTCTCATTACCACAAAAAAATCCTGAGCTACCAGGTGGGGAAAGATGGTGCCCAGGACTCTGAGGTCATTGGCTATTGCAGAGAAGGAGCCTCCTAGGACCAATAAGGAAGGTCAATGACCAACAAGAGGTTCGCATTTCATTCTTTGGAAATACTGGGATATAACGGAGGGTCCTGATGAAGGGGAGAAGAGAGTGCAATATGAATTCATGGATGATCATTGGAGGCAGGATGATATGAAGCAGGTGAAGAAGGGATAAATCACGCTCCAGAGCTCAGGACAGTTCTAGAAGGGGAAAGAATCTCCTGTACAGGAGACTCCTCTTCCACAGAACCTCCCAGGGAGCAAATGTGTGGTGTGCTAATCCAACACCAGCCATCCTGCACTGCCCCTTCTCTCCGCGTGCTCACATCTGTCTCCCACTGGACTGAGTTCTTCCTGGGCCTGCACTGGGTCTTAGTCATTATTGTATCCTTCCCTACTCACAGACCTGGCCCCTGGTAGGTGCTCAGTGGTCTTTGGGTAAATGATCTTAACTTCATTTGACCACAAACATCAGTGATAGAGGTGATGTGTGTGGTGTGGATGTAACTTCATTTACTTTGTATGAAAGGTGGGGCAGAGACTCTAGGATGGATTATGACGTGCATTAGTGTCCAATCCTGGCGTCCTTAGGACTCTATCTCTGGGCGTTCCAGCCCAGAGTTTCCTTTCCTCTTGTCTCCTCATGTTCACCCAAACTCTACTGAAGTAGCACGTACATTTGAAGGAAACGCATTTATCCCTATATCCCTCTGCCCCACCCATCACACTCACATACTAAATCCTTTCCGAGAAAATAGAAATGCTCTTATTCACCCAAAAGCTGCCAAACTAGAGTTTTGAGTGCAAAGAGGGGATTTGGCAAGTGTTTTCAAGAACTGAGTGAGACACCAGGACATCAGGAAGTGGTGGGGAAACCCCTTTGTTTCCTGCTGCCAGCCGAGCCCAGGATAAAAGGACCCTGCTCCGAGCTTCACCACACCACTTGAATCCCAGAGGCCTCGAACAGCCCAACAGCCCGGAGAGGCAGGTGAGTGGGGAGGCTCTGCGCTGAGGGCGAGGAAGCCCTCAGGGAGGCCGTCGATAGGTTCCCATTGGAGGGAATGAGAAGATTGTGGAGAGCTATGGGGCGAGGTGGGAAGGAAAAGACAGACGATCAGGAACAGCAATGGGAACAGATAAAACAGACCAGAAAAGAAAGACCCGGTGGGAGAGACCATGAGCAGAGAGAAGTGGGATGGAACACGAGGCAGAAAGTCAGGGTCTAAATCAGGTGTCAGCAAACTAGAGCCCGCAGGCAGAGCTCAGCCCACCTGTCTTTGTAAATAAAGTTTTATTGGAACACAGTCAGGCCCATCTGTTTACATACTGTCTATGCCTGCTTCTGCACGGCAATGGCAGAGTTGAAGAGTTGTGACGAAGACTGGCCTGAAAAGCCTAAAATACTTACTCTCTGGCCTTTTATAGGAAAAGTTTGTTGTTCTAAAATAGGAAATAATTTGAGATTATGTGATTGAAGGTATAGAGGGAAAAGCTCCAGCTTGGCCTAATGGATGTTGGCAAAGCTGAAGCCAGAACTTAGCTCTCAACATCCCCAGTCTTTGTTCTTTCTTATGCTCCTCCTTGAATCTTTCTCTTGTTTTAAAGTCAAGCTTTCTACCACAGGCCTGAGCACGAGGATTTATGCAGTGAGGGTCTAAGCTGGGTGCCTGGCTGGGGGTTCCTACCGACTCTGTCTCTGCTCTGGGTTCTAACTCTTAAGACAGCCAACACAAAGGGACATTAATTCTCCTTGTAGAAGCAGTGGGTCAAGTTTAAAATAGTCAGGAATGATACGGGAGGGCTAGACACATTGCCAAAAAAGGGCAAAGTCAGGGGAAGAAATGCTTCAGCAACCAATACAGACAGTCTCAGGGCAAGAAAATGTTCCATCATACCTGGAAGAAATGTCATCTAACTTCTCCAGTTTGGTCTCTTTGCATCAACTGGTCTTATAAAATTTAGCAGATGCTTTATTGTCCCCCCTAAACTTCTTTTCTTCAAGCTGATTCCTCTAAAGGCATCTTACCTTTTATTTCAAGCACACTTTCCAAACTCATTCTTTCCCACAACTCCCAGCAGAGCAAAGATGCTCCATTTAAAGGACAGGGTACAGTCCAGGCACCTACTTCCAGGTGGAGCAGACAGAGAGGCACTGGCACCTGTGGGGCAGCTCCTAAGAAAATTCTCTTTTTTGGCCACTGTGGTCTATGGGGACTTCTGTAGGGTGGGTGGTTTCAGGAGGGAGTGAAATAAGATGGCCATAGCATTCCTATTAAGGAAATAAGTAATGAACATAAATACAAAACAGAAACAGACTCACAAACATAGAATACAAACTGTGGTTGCCAAGGGGGCGGGGGGTAGGAAGGGACAGACTGAGATTTCAAAATGTAGAATAGATAAACAAGATTATACTGTACAGCACAGGGAAATATATACAGGATCGTGTGGTAGCTCACAGCGAAAAAGAATGCGACAATGAATGTATGTATGTTCATGTATAACTGAAAAATTGTGCTCTACACTGGAATTTGACACAACATTGTAAAATGACCATAACTCAATTAAAAATTGTTTAAAAAAAAAAAGAGAAATAAGTAATGAGAGACAGTGCTTGTCTCTCGTGTTAACTTGGAAATAACCTTCTCCACTGATGTTGTCTCATTCTAAAGGGTTTTTTTCCTTCTTTCAGTTTATCGTCAATCTAAGGAAAATGTCTCAGCAGCAGCAGCAGCAGCAATGCAAAGTCCCCTGCCCGCCCCCTCCCAAAGTCCCTGTGCCCTGCCCTCCCCAGGTCCCTGAGCCCTGCCCTCCCAAGCCGTGTCCCCCGGGGGGGCCCAGCCAGCAGAAGTGCCCCCCTGTGAAGTGCCCCCCCAGGCAGCAGGAGTACCTGCCGAAGCAGCAGTGACACCTCCGAAGTGCCCTCCACCACCTGATCATGAAGATACCGCACACCCTTGCCCCCCGCCATCCCCTCTCTGCCTGCACCTGCTGGGAACACAGACAGCTTAGAAGCCGCTGCCTCTCTTCAGACGCAAGAAGAAAGATATCATCACAGTATATTGGGTTTTCCTCCCAAATCAACGACTCCTCCGTGCTCCTCTCCCAGGAGACTGCATGGTGTAGACAGACATGTATGTTCCCAAGCTCTTCCCTGAGGGCCAGACCAGTTCTTGCCCTTCTCTGCCACTGCTGTGGTCAGGACGAGGCCAGACTGTCCAGCTGCTATCTCCTCTACCATGCTGCCTCCTGCTGGTCATATGAGATCATTACAAGGACACAGATTTCCTTGTTCAGCAGTCGGCCTTCCTGGGATGCAACAACTTTACGAAGGTTTCGAGGAGTAAACGCAGTTGAAAAATTAAAACAAAACAAAAAAAAAAAATACTGGCTAAACCGATAGAAATTTCTCCAGCGTTCTTCAGAGCACAGCTCCATGCTCCTCAGTGAAGGCAGTGAGGTCTTCTGTTTGTATTTCTTCCCGAATACTCTCCACAACTCCCAACCAAGTTCACCCACCCTCTAGACTCTGAGCCCATTAAAAGTACTCCAAGCCCTTTAATGTTCCTTCCTCCCTGCTTCTCAATAAAAAAAAAAAATCTTTTCTCCTGATTGGCCACATCTCTGCTCTCTTGCTGGGGCTGGGAGAGAAGACACAGAGGGACAAATCAGGGCCAGAGGGGGGAAGTGGGGACTGAGTGGGAAGTCGTTGGGAGGACCCTGGAGATCAGGGGCCACAGGAGGACACAGGGGACATTGCACAAGCCAGCAGGTCCCCTTTTCCTCTCCGGTCACCCATTCTCAATGTCCCTAAAGGGCCAGCCATCTCCCAGGTCCACAACCACTCGCATTGCCTGCCTCCTTCTTGACAAGGACTCGCCACACAGAGGAGGCGGAGACTGTCGACAAGGGAGACACCAGTCAGTGCCGGGCGCAGGCAGGGTGGAGCATGAGCTGGGCTCTGCGAGGTCCAGAGAGGTACGTGT